>NW_015176493.1:184063-194013 GCF_001447785.1 Gekko japonicus | reverse complement strand
GTCTCTCACGCTGACGGGGGTGGGGGGGTGTTGGGATTCTTTTTAAGTAAGTCAGCAGAGTATTGAGAGACCGAGTCCATGGTGTGTATTAAAATATAAACGTTTACTATAAACCTAACATGGGGGAAAGGTACACAGGATATGAAAATAACAAAGAGCTAATATGGCTACATCCTTACAGCTAAAAGGTAAAACAGGAAGAGAAGAATGGCGTCTCCTTCTTAGTCAGAACAAAGAACAGGGAGGAGAAACCAATATGGTAAATACTTGACATCTTGGTTTCCAATCAGACTAGCAAACTAGCTCCAAAGTTCCCGGGCACTCTATTGTCTAAACAGATTGGCTACAAACAAACATGTGACTTAACAAACATCATGAACCCTGTAAATACGGAAGTGTTTTGACTTGTACCTCAAGGAATCGTGGCCACTCCAGAGGTACACTGCTTACTTCAGAGATGAAAGAAGCCATTTTAGAAGCTCGTTTTCATATTGCGGGTATGGGGAAAGCAGAAAGAATGGGAACCTCTCTTTTATGAATGCATGCTTTACCCCCACCCTCTTACACAGCGCTAAGGGAAGCTGGATTTATACCCTGTCCTTCATTCGGAGCCTCAGAGCAGCTTGCAATCTCCTTTCCCTTCCTCTCCCCACAACAGACGCCCTGTGAGGCGGGGGGGGGGGGAGGCTGGGAGAGCTCTTTCGAGGACTGCTCCTGAGAGAACAGTGACTGACCCAAGGTCACCCAGCTGGCTGCACGAGGAGGAGGAGTGGGGAATCAAACCCGGTTCTCCCAGATTGGCGTCCGCCACTCTTAACCACCACACCAAGCTGAAGAACCAGCACTTGTTTCCTAGAGAATCCCAGCGCAATGTGGGGATTTCTGCCTAGAGGGCCTCTCTTCGACAGGCCTTCCGCGTAAGATCGAATGTGAATCATTTGGCCAGGCTTGGTTACTGGCTGGTTATTCAGCAGAGATCTGCAAAGAGCCCCCAAGGCCCCAGCCACAGGACTCCTTGAGCCAGTCGGAACACACCAGCAGGGTGCAGTGGTGAAGAGCGGCGGAGGACTCTAATCTGGAGAGCCGGCCTTGATTCCCCACGCCTCCTCCTCCTCCTCCTCCTCCACATGAAGCCTGCGGGGTGACCTGGGGCCCGTCCCAGTTCTCTCGGAGCTCTCTCAGCCCCACCTGCCTCACGGGGGCGATGTGGGGAGAGGAAGGGAAGGAGATGGCAAGCTGCTCTGAGACTCCTCCTCCTTCGAAGGGTAGAGGAAAGCGGGGAATAAAGAGCGGCTCTTCTCCTCCTCCTCCTCCTCCTCCTGTCTCCGGCTGGGGGGGCTAACGTGGCAGGAGTGGGCTGGGGGGCAGAGAACAGGGCCACCCCATCAGGCCTCTCCCTTCCCCCGCCTGGAGGGCCCGTGACTGGGAGACACCCATGAGCAGCAGCCTCAGACGCACCTGCAGCACCCCCACCACCCCCGGCCCCCCAAAGCGGTTGCCCCCCCACAGCACACCCACTTTGCCCCTCTCCCCCCCACCACCTGCCCCAACTGGGCCTTCAGACTCCCAAAGGAAGGAAAAGACGTGGGCCAGCATCTGAACGGAGCAGCACCCGTCCAGATGGCAAAGAAGACCAGAAGTCCAGGAGCCTGCCTGAGCCCCCTTCCTCCTCTCCCTCGGAATTCTCCCACGTCTGCCAGCATGCTCTCATGGGTGGCTCTGGCCTGATCTTCATTTTTTTAAAAAAATAGTACCTAATCTACTCAAAGCCACAAAGGAGCCTGCTCCTCCCCCTGCAAAGGTCCCTGCTTTTGTATTCTGTAGTAGAAAACCAGGAAACATTACTAATTTTTAAGCAGCACTGAAGAATTAAAACACGAGAGAACAGGAAGATCGCGCAGAAGACAGACAGAGGCAGAGAGAGGTTAAGCTCAAAGGCACAGAGAGCGAAATGGACCAGATTATACAAAATTAAAAAGCAAATGCAAGCAGACAATTTGTGCCGAGTGATTGCAAGCAATTACAGTCCAGCTTTGCTGCTGGGGAAATGGGCGGTGGGGGAGGGGGAGGATTTCAGCTGGAAAGGGAGACTTGATAGGTTCTTGATCAGCTCCTCCATCGCGTCTCTCTCTTATTCATAGGTATCAGTTAAAAAAAAAACACCCCAAAAAACCCCACCCACCACAGAGCCCTTCCTTCAGATGTTACCTGTCTATAACCTTGCAAATCCCACCTCTGGGCTGTGAGGGTGGAACTCAGCATCCAGGGGGCTCTTTCTGCAACCCAGAGAAAAAACCAATTTGCTTGTGAAGCATACAAAATATGGAGAGAAAGCACAACAAGAGGTGCGTGTTTCTCTTGGAGGAGAGCTCCCACGTGACTGTGGCCGTCAGAAGAAGGTTTGCTTTGACCGGAAGAACCCTCCTCCTCTTCCCAAGGGCTGCACTTTAACAGGAGGGCACCCCCACACACACCAGTGCTCCCTCTAAGCCGAGTGAGTGTGAGCTAGCTCACAGTTTTTAAGCCACCGGCTCAATACATTTTTTGTCTTAGCTCAGGAAGGATGGCTTCAGAGCAAACTAATCGATGCAGGAGCCAAGTTGCTCGCTCAGAGCTTTAATGCCAGTAGCTCACAAAGTAGAATTTTTGTTCACAAGACTCCACAGCTTAGAGGGAGCATTGCCCCCCACCCCGGGGTTGTCAAAGGCCAAGCCTGGCTAGGGCCTGCCCCCTCTCTCTTCCAATCCTGTCCCCACTCCAAATGTCCCTTCAAAGGCATCTGTTTTTGGAGGGCACCCAGCCCACAGCGGGTGGAGGCGGCATGGAGGTCTGTGTTGGGCGGCTCTCGTGCCTGGGACACAACAGTGCAAACTGTTGGAACACACGAGGTCTACAGCGCACCTACCTGAAGAAGCCTAGAGGGGACAGCTGGAGGACTGCTAGTCAGCCGAGCCAGGGTAGGGGCTTCCCACAATTTCAAATTATGTCCTTCCTGCCTCTCACCCCAGGCAGTCAGTCAGTAAGGTCAGCCTCTCTTCCTCGCCTCTGTTCCGCCAGAGATCATTTCTTCCTTCATAAACGGAGTTGTTTTCTTTAAACCGTTTGTGCTCCACTCCATTCCTCTGCACGTGTGAACTCTGCCAACACAAACTTGGGAGGAGCAGCAATTTCCCACCGGTCCATCCCGCATTGTCCAAAACGAAGGACTGTTCCTTTAGAAAAGAGCCAAAGTCCCGGAGCACCTTCCAGACTAAGAAGACACGAGGCAGGGGAGGAGCTTTCGTGAGTCACTTCTTCAAGGAACTAATAATAACAACTGGTCACCACTGCAACAGAGAGACTAACACGGCTACCCGTCTGGAAGAATTGTTCCATATGCCATGCACTCCTTGCACTGGAATTCTCCAGCAAAAAACCCCCCAAGCTGCTCACTTAAAAACACTTCCTAGTCAGGTTGGAGGAAATGTTCCCACTAGTGGAGACTGACTGAGACCATTAATGTGGGAGTTGCTAGCACTGCCCCACCGCGGGGGTCGTAACCAGCTGGGGGATTCATTTTTATTTCTTGAAACACGAATGCCCGACCTTTCCTCTTGGCACGAGAGAGACCCTGCTTGTGCCTCCTGTCCTCCTGAGCCACTCCTCTGGATTCAAGTCGAGGCCCCGTTCCGAAAAGGACCACCAGCGTGGCCTTGGTCGGCCAGGGGTCTGGAAGCAGGGTTAGCCCCCAGCAGAGCCTGCCTTGCACACGTGGCCCACGGTCCCTGGGAGGGGGGGATTTGCCGCTGATGCTGACTGGGGACTCCAGGGAGGCCTGAGAACGGCAATGGCGGGGTCCTCAATCCACATCATGCAGCCTTAGAGACTAACAAAATGTGTGGCGAGGTATGAGCTGTTGTGTATCTGAAGAAGTGAGTATTGGCCCACCAAAGCGCATCCCCTGCCACACATGCTAGTCTTTAAGGTGCTGCTGGACTCTTGTTTGGTGTCGTGGTTAAGTGCGCGGACTCTAATCTGGGAGAACTGGGTTTGATTCCCCACTCCTCCACTTGCACCTGGCTGGATGACCTTGGGCAAGCTATAGTTCTGGCACAGCTGTTCTTGAAAAAAGAGCAGTTCCCGTCAGAGCTCTCTCAGCCCCACCTGCCTCACAGGGTGTCTGTTGTGGGGAGGGGAAGGGAAAGGAGTTTGTAAGCTGCTCTGAGACACCTTTGGGTAGTGAAGTTGTTGTTCAGTCGCACAGTCGAGTCCGACTCTTCGCAACCCCATGGACAAGATCACGCCAGGCCCTCCTATCTTCCGCCGTCCTCTGGTTTGCTCAATTTCATGTTGGTTGCATCTATGACACTGTCTAACCATCTCATCCTTTGCCATCCCCGTCTTCTTTGACCTTCAATCTTTCCCAGCATCAGGGTCTTCTCCAGTGAGTGCTCCCTTCTCATTTGGTGGCCAAAGTATTTGAGCTTCAGTTTCATTATCTGGCCTTCCAGGGAACAGTCAGGGTTGATTTCTTTGAGGATTGACTGATTTGTTCTTCTTGCAGTCCAAGGGACTCTCAAGAGTCTTCTCCAGCACCATAGTTCAAAAGAATCTATTCTTCGGCGCTCGGCCTTCCTTATAGTCCAGCTCTCGCAGCCATACATGACTACTGGGAATACCATTGCTTTGACCATGCGGACTTTTGTTGGCAGGGTGATGTCTCTACTTTTTATCATGCTGTTTAGGTTCGCCATCGCTTTCCTCCCAAGGAGCAGGCGTCTTTTAATTTCATGGCTGCAGTCACAGTCTGCGGTGATCTGGGATCCCAGGAACGTGAAGTCTGTCACTACTTCCACGACTTCCCCTTCTATTTGCCAAGGAGTGATGGGGCCGGATGCCATGATCTTAGTTTTTTTGATGTTGAGCTTCAAGCCCACTTTTGCGCTCTCCTCTTTTACTCTGAGCAAGAGGCTCTTTAGATCCTTTTCACTTTCAGCCATTAGAGTGGTATCATCTGCATATCTGAGGTTGTTGATCTTTTCCCCAGCAATCTTAATTCCCGCTTGTGATTCATCCAGGCCAGCATTTCGCATGATGTACTCTGCATATATATTAAATAAGCAAGGTGACAGTATACATCCTTGTCGTACTCCTTTTCCTATGCTGAACCAATCAGTTGTTCCGTATCCGGTTCTAACTGTCGCTTCTTGGCCCTTATACAGGTTTCTCAAGAGACATGTGAGGTGGTCTGGTACTCCCATCTCTTTAAGGACCTGCCATAGTTTGTTGTGATCCACACAGTCAAAGGCTTTAGCATAGTCAATGAAGCAGAAGTAGATATTTTTCTGGTACTCTCTTGCTTTCTCCATAATCCAGCGAATGTTGGCAATATGATCTCTCGTTCCTCTACCTCTTCGAAACCCAGCTTGTACTTCTGGTAGTTCTCTATCCACGTACTGTTGAAGCCTAGCTTGTAGGATCTTGAGCATGACCTTGCTAGCGTGTGATATGAGTGCAATTGTGCGATAGTTTGAACATTCCTTGGCATTGCCCTTCTTTGGGATTGGAATGTATACTGATCTTTTCCAATCCTGTGGCCACTGTTGCGTTTTCCAAATTTGCTGGCAAATGGAGTGCAGAACTTTAACAGCATCATCTTCTAAGACTTTGAATAGCTCAGCTGGAATACCATCACCTCCACTAGCTTTGTTGTTAGTAATGCTTTCTAAGGCCCATTTAACTTCACATTCCAGGATGTCTGGCTCAAGGTCAGTGATTATACCGTCGTGTTTGTCAAGGACATTGAGGTCTTTCTTGTATAGTTCTTCTGTGTATTCTTGCCATCTTTTCCTAATCTCTTCTGCTTCTGTTAGGTCCCTACCGTTTTTGTCCTTTATCATGGCCAGCTTTGCATGGAACGCTCCCTTGATTTCTCCAATTTTCTTGAAGAGATCTCTAGTCCTTCCCATTCTATTGTTTTCTTCTATTACTTTGCACTGTTCATTCAGGAAGGCCTCCTTATCTCTCCTTGCTGTTCTCTGGAAATCTGCGTTCAGTTGGGTAAATCTTTCCTTTTCGCCTTTGCCTTTCGCTTTCCTTCTTTCCTCTGCTATTTGTAAAGCCTCATCAGAAAGCCATTTTGCTTTCTTGCATTTCTTTTTCTTTGGTATGGTGGTGATTGCTGCCTCCTGTACGATGTCACGAACCTCTGTCCATAGTTCTTCAGGCACTCTATCTATCAAATCCAGACCCTTGAATCTATTCTTCACCTCTACTGTATATTCATCAGGGATGCGATCTAGGTCAAACCTGAATGGCCTCGTGGTTTTCCCAATTTTCTTCAGTTTAAGTCTGAATTTTGCAATGAGTAGCTCATGATCTGAACCACAGTCAGCTCCAGGTCTTGTTTTTACTGACTGGATAGAGCTTCTCCATCTTTGACTGCAAATTATATAGTCAATCTGATTTCGGTGTTGCCCATCTGGTGATGTCCATGTGTAGAGTCGCCTCTTAGGTTGTTGGAAAAGGGTGTTCGCTATGACCAGTGTGTTCTCTTGACAAAACTCTGTTAACCTTTGCCCTGCTTCATTTTGCTTTCCAAGGCCAAACTTGTCTGTTATTCCGGTTACCTTTTGACTTCCTACTTTAGCATTCCAGTCCCCTATGATGATGAGGACATCATTTTTTGGTGTTAGTTCTAGGAGGTGTTGTAGGTCTTCATAGAACCGGTCCACTTCAGCCTCTTCTGCATCAGTGGTTGGGGCATAGACTTGGATTACTGTGATGTTGAATGGTTTGCCTTGGAATCGGACAGAAATCATTCTGTCATTTTTGAGATTGTATCCCAGTACTGACTTTTGCACTCTCTTGTTGACTATAAAGGCCACACCATTTTTTCTACGAGATTCGTGGCCACAGTAGTAGATATAATGGTCTTCTGAGTTAAATTCGCCCATTCCTGTCCACTTTAGCTCACTGATTCCTAAGATATCGATGTTCAGTCTTGCCATCTTATTTTTGACCACGTCAAGCTTACCTTGATTCATAGATCTTACATTCCAGGTTCCTATGCAGTATTGTTCTTTGCAGCATCGGATTTTACTTTCACCATCAGACACATCCACAACTGAGCGTCCTTTTGGCTTTGGCCCAGCCACTTCACTCTTTCTGGGGTTACTTGTACTTGCCTTCTGCTCTTCCCCAGTAGCATATTGGACACCTTCCGACCTGAGGGGCTCATCTTCCGGCGTCATATCTTTTAGCCTTTTGATACTGTCCATGGGGTTTTCTTGGCAAGATACTGGAGTGGGTTGCCATTTCCTTCTCCAGTGGATCACGTTTTGTCTGAGTTCTCCGCTGTGGCCTGTCTGTCCTGGGTGGCCCTCCACGGCATAGCCCACAGCCTCATCGAACCACGCGAGCCCCCTCACCACGTCAAGGCAGTGATCCATGAGGGAGGGGTAGTGAAGGGTGGGATATAAATCCAATCTCTTCTCCTCTTCTTCTTGCTCTTTTCTACTGCTCCAGACAGACTCACATGGATACTCATCTTGATCTGTTATACAGTATTTTCCCTTGTTGTGACTGCTCTGGCATTGCATCTGGCCACCTGAGAACTTGGGAGTAACTGATCTGCATTTTTTTCCTGCAACTGAATGGTAGCCAGCTGATGGTGCCATCATTTTAACTACCCTCTAATTACCAGTTGTTTATATGGTAATTAGAGACACTGAGGGGACTTGTTGCCACGGAGTTTAATCACCTTGACCACATTTGCCTGCCAAAGGTCTTACTTTTTGGACATAAAACATGATGTTCCATAAAAAAACAACAGCATTTTGTTTTTTAAAAAATATCTCTATGTGAACTCTCTATATCTCAGTAGCTCTACATTTGCTGCTAAAAACCTGCCTTGCCTGATGTATTACATCAAAGGAATACATCACATGTTTGAGTTTGGCCTGGCAAGCGATTTCCTTATCAGTGGGAGAAGACAATAGGCAGGATCGCCTCCCTGCTCTTGTCAGCCTCTTTATGCAAGTATAATGTGATGCTTCTCTTCTCCCTACCTATCTTGCAGAGCCCAAAAAAGAAAGGAGTTGACAGAAAACGGGTGGATTGTGTAAGGCATAATGAGGAACATGGGGTGGAACCTTCAGTCTCCTGTCACTTGTGGGGGAGGCAGAGCAGTGCTGACCTTGAAGACCCCCGCCACATGGGGCCTGTTAAGTATGGAACTCAGCGCCGTCTCATAAGTAAAACAGTGAATCAGCTTTATTGAAGTAACAGGAACAACCAGAGAAGACACACAACAGTGGAGCAAAAGCTCCCTTTTAAACTATCCCGGGCTGGTGTAGCCACGCCCTAGAACAGTTAAGGACCAATGAGATTACAAAGATAACAACCAATCAGATTAGTTCCCTCCTGAACATTGCTCTGTATTCTGATTGGGTAATTCTACACAACAGCCAATAGTATGGTTACAGCTTACAATCCTTACTATGCTCTCAAGCTTAACATGGCTTTTTAATATAGCTAAAGACAGAACAGGGCCCCTTCCTTCTTTAGATCGCAAAACCTTGGAGGGCAAACAGGGTCTTGCCCAATATTGTAACGCCCCTGTATAGAGCTATGGTGCGGCCTCATTAGGGATGCCGGCCTCCAGGTGAGACCTGGGGATCCCCCCCCCCTGGAATTACAGCCCAGCTCCAGGCTGCAGAGATCCAGGTCCCTTGGAGAAAACTGATGCCTTGAAGGGTGGATTTGATGGCACTGCCTCCTACTGAGGCCCCTCTCCTCTCCAGGTTCCACCCCCAAATCTCCAGGAGTTTTCCAGCCTGGATCTGGCAACCCTACGGTCCCCGTATCTCCAAAAGGACACTGCAGAGCTGGGAAAAGTACAGAGGGCAACCAAGAGGATGGGGGTTGGGGTTGGGTTGGAGCACCTTCCCGATGAGGAAAGGCTGAAGCTTGGAAAAGAGAGGACCGAGGGGGGTACATGATAGAGGTTGATAAAATTATGCATGGGATGGAGAGGACTGACACATTTCTCCCCCTCTCCCAAAAAACTAGAACTCGGGGGCATCCGATGAAGCTGATGGATGGACAAAAGGCAATACTTCTTTACCCTGAGAGTGATTCAAATGTGGAATTCGCTGCCAGAGGATGTAGAGAGGGCCACAGGCAAAGACGGCTTTAAAAGGGGACTAGACAGATTCAGGGAGGATAAGTCTCTCAGTGGCTACTGGCCATGGGGACAGACTGGAACCTCCCAGAGCCAGGAGGCCACATCAGGGGAAGGCCTCCCTCGGCCTCTCTGCCCTGTTGCTGGCCCTCCAGAGGGACTGGCTGGCCCCTGTGTGAGACGGGAGGCTGGACTGGAGGGACCCTCCCTGGCCCCTGATCGTATGTTCCTGTGGATATAGCTCTTGGCTCCACTGTTCCCCTGCCCTTTTCAGTCCCTGATTCCTCAGAGCCCCTGTCGTGGCGAAGTCAACAGGCCCACCTGGCTGCTCTCAGCACTACTAGTTGCTTCCCCCTCCTTCATCCTAATCAGGGATGCAACTTCTGGAAGAGCAAAGTTGCCTGCCATGTCCCCCCTCCCTCGCCCTCCCCATGAGTTATGTTCAATTTGTACAAATGGAGAAAATGAGATTTCTGATTTCAATGCCGTTTCTCCAATGAGGTGATTAAAGGGGGGAGGGGAGCCTGCCTTTCGACAGTATAGAATATTGATCCCACGGCTTTTTTCCTCTGCAATAACCATAAGCTTTAGTATCCTTTGCAAACCTCCACGGTGAGCCCAGGGAGGTCATTTACATTTCTGCTTTCCTTATTTGCTTTAGCAAAACAACACAAAGCACGGGGCCTCCCAGTCAGCAGCTTCTGTGAACACACACTTACGCCACGCAGCAGTCCCCCCACCCCACTCAGACGGCAGCAGGAGTTTCCGTGGGAGGCCACGGAAGAGC
>NW_015176493.1:179608-183984 GCF_001447785.1 Gekko japonicus | reverse complement strand
ATTCAGCACGTCTCCCTCCTCCCCTGGCAGGGAACTCTGAGAGCCGCACTTCTGCGAGGGGCCCGGGGAGGTCGAAGGAGACATTCTCTGCACTCTCACCGGACTACAGCTCCCAGGATTCTCTGGGGGAAGCCCTGAAGGTAAAACAGCTCTCAGCCAAGCATGTAATTTATGTGCTCGCTATATTTTTATCCTGCTTTTCAGCTCCCTTGGTTCTCAAAGCAACCGACACAGAGTTAGAATCCCAGGAAAGCCAGCCACAAAGAAGCCGTGGGACTGGAGATGCCCAGCTACCAAAGAAGTTTCCTGCCACACCAACAGTGCCCGGGCCACGTGGCGAAGGGAGCCCTCCGAACTGCCCCCCCCCAAGGCCCCTGTACCTCTGGGAACTGCCTGCATGGGTGCCTTTAGTGGGAGGGAGGCCCCCCCCCTCTTTGCCTTTGAAATGTTTTCACTGCTGTTGTGTTCTGTATGGCCAACGCCCGTTGCGGAGCAAGAGCCCCAGAAATCACCACTGCCAACCATCAAGCTGTCCTTAAGTGTCGCTCCGGAGGGCTGGTTGCACGAGAGCACAGACTGGTTGGCTTTTCAAATGGGGGGGGGGGAGAGCGGTGTTTAGCAGTGGGCTGCATGCCGATCCTGCTCTCACCCGGGAAGGGGGACTGGCAGTCCTGCAAAGCAAGTGCCGTAGATGCCTGCCTGCCTCTCTCTGGGCACAAGCAGAGGAGGGCCGGCAGAACGCTTCCACCGGCCATGGCAGGCAGTGTGTGTGTGTGTGTGTGGTCCTGGTTCTTGACCGCGCCTGCTCCAGGTTCCCCCATCCATCGCCACAAAAGGTGCCTTCATGGCCGGCCAGCAGGCAGACAGGCGTCCCTTTGCATTCTTGGCATGGCCCCTACGCAGATTCCTCCCAAAGGCTGGTGCAGTTTCTCTATTGTGGCTCCTTCCTGGGGTGGGGAGGGGATGGACACAAAATTAGCCTCTGGCAGCCACCGTAATTGGGAGGGGTTGCTGCGGCTCCCATTAGGAGTCCTGTAAATTACGAAGAAAAATGGACCAGGGGCTTTGTCCCAAACCATAATAGCCAGGAGAAAAGGGCTGGCGGGGGCTTGGCTCCCCCCCCCCGCGCAATTCTTTTTTATTTCCGAGATATCTCCCTGCTAATGTCTCACTGTTTAGTAACAAGAAGCCAGTCTGCTGTCCCTGGCTAGACAGGGTGGACTTTCTTCGACAAGACCCTCTCTTAGACAGGGAGAACATCAACTCCGCTCAGGAAGGTCATCGGCCCGCCCCCGCTCAGCTTAGTGGCATCGATCTGTACCCATCCACAGGGAGCCCTGGAGTAGATGGATTATTCGGTGCCATCAATAGTGGATCATTCGTTGTGTAAACTGGCCCCGCTATTATTGATTTTAAATTGTATTGATTTTAAATTATATTATGCTTAGAATCATAGAATGTTAGAGTTGGAAGGGACCTTGTGGGTCATCTAGTCCAACCCACTGCACTCTGCAGGAGCAGAGCCGAAAGATAGCCCTACATACCTACAACATACCCGAAAGAGGGTCGTCCAGCCTCCGCTTGAAAACGTCCAGCGAAGGAGCATCCACCACCTCCCGAGGCAGACTGTTCCACTGCTCAACCACTCTTACAGTCAGGAAGTTTCTCCTGATATTTAGCCGGTAGCAGAGCTTAAGTTGTGCTCGTGCTATTGTAACCCGCCCCAAGCCTGCTTGCTGGGGAAGGGGGGCTAAAAACCTAATAAAATAATTTAAAAACCCTCTGGAAATGGTGCTGGCGCCATCGCAGGGCTGGGTCGCAGGTCCGGCAGAGCCAGGACCTCTGGGTGGGTAACCAGTGGCAGGGCTGCCCGGCCAGACCTCCTGCCAGGCACGGTCCTTGCCTCCACGAGGGGCAATAGGGAGGGAAGCTTTCCAAATATTCAGACGTGGTACAGCGATGAGAAGAACCCCTCCCTCCTCCACTTCAGAGGTCCCATTCAGCTCCCAGGTGGCCAGCTAGGGTTGCCAGTCTCCTGGTGGGGCCTGGAGACCTCCAGCTTGTACATCTGATCTCCAGAGTAGAGAGACCAGCCCGGCCCTCCCCCCCCCCGAGAGAATGGCTGCTCTGGAGGGCGGGCTTTCTGGCACGCCGCAGTACTCGGCAGTGCTGAGGCCCCTCCCCCAGACCCTGTCCTCTCCAGGCTCCACCCCCAAATCTCCAGATCTTTCCCGATCCAGAATTGGCCACTAGTGTCCCCTCTAAGCTGAGTTTGCGTGAGCCAGATCACACTTTTTTAGCCTCCCACTCACACGTTTTTGCCTTAGCTCAGGAAGGAGGGCTCCAGAGCAAACTAATGTATACAGGAGCCAGATCGCTCACTCACAACTTTAAGGCCAGTAGCTCACAAAGTAGAATTGTTGCTCACCAGACTCCACAGCTTAGAGGGAGCCTTGTCCTGTCCAGCTCAGCTGCTTCTGAGTTGGGCCCAGGAGTTCCAGGGGAGAAGAAGGAGCTCCTCTGTGCAGCCAAGCTCCCAAAGCATGGCGGTTTCTTTAACCGGCTGGCCCTGGGAGCAAAAGAGCCACGTCCTCGGTCCCTGCCTGGTTTGTGATGGGAAGGGCTCTTCCTGGTCCCAGAGCCTGAGGGGGGGCTCCGCAGGCTATCCGCACGCCTGCCCACGGGCCCCACCCCCTCGGGGCAGCAGAACCATCTGAGAGATAAGACAACACCATGGCCAGTTGCGGGTCCCTCATAGATGGGCGCTCATTACATCATCTCAACCGGGTTGGAGAGGCTATGGAGAGGTGGGATCTCATATCCACTGCTGGTGGGACTGTCTGTGACGTAATTACACGATTTTGGGAAGATGTAACGACACAAATCAGATTCATTTCTGGTCACCTGATTCCCTTGAAACCGGGAGTGATGTTTTTGTATCTACGGGGTGACAGCCCTGTTCCTCCAGTCGGAGGGGATCTTATCTGGAGCCCTGCTAACTGCAGCCAAAAGGGCGGCTGCACAGAAATGGAGATCCACCCAGCCACCCTCAAGATCCACCTGGCTCACGAAAGCACGGGATCCATTCCTGACGGGGAAAATAACACACAATCTCTACCAAAAAGAAATTTATCCAAGATCAACTAACTTTGTAGAAAAATGGTACCCCTTTTATGAATAAGCTGCACTGAACGACATTTCACCTCAAAATAGATCTCACAGAGACCTTGTTCTAATCCGAGTGTACGCACTGTCCCATCTCCCTGGCCCTTCTGCTGTCTGCTGTCATCATGGGCCTTATATTAGGAGTTATATATTCAAAGCTTGCACTTACTAATTTTTTTTACTATAGGTCAATCAGTTTATTTTGTTGGTTTGTTAGTAATACATTACAACTCTACATGTTCCTGCGTGTGCAAGTTGGGTTTATCGTGTATATTTATGTACTGCTACATTAGAGATTTTCAATAAAGGTAAAGTTAAAAAAACAGACAAGCACGAGGACCAGGCCTTGTTACAAAAGGCAGCTGGGGCCTGGCACGGCCTCTCTCTCTCCTCCTCCCGCTCAGACCAGGTCCTAAGAGCACCGCCCGCCCATCCACCTACCTGGCCCAGTGAAACACCTGGAGCCCATCTGACACCAATGGGAGAAGTCTGACCTGGCTCCATCTTGAAGCGGGCCCGGCAGGGGAACCCACCCCCCCATGGAGTCCTAGAGGTGACCAAAGGAGGGGATTCAGCTTCCTGGGCAAAGCTCAAAGGGAGGCTGAGAGGGACGGGGATAGCGCATCTGATGCAGCCCACATGCGCACACCCACAGTGGGGAATGGCTGGGGGCGGGGGGGGGGCGCTGGGGCAGCAAGGGGCAACCCCGAGAGGCACCCCTGGCCCGAGCGCTGCACAAACCATTGGGTGGGGCTTGCTCGGCCAGACAGCACTGGGCTGGGCTTTCCCTCTTTCGTCGGCATCTCCCCCTTAAAGCCCACCATGGGAGCCGAGGAGGCCAGAGCCCCCGCCCTCCTTTATGTACCCACAGGCTCCCCCGGCAAGCAGAGGAGTTGCCTCCTCCTCTGCGGCCAGGGCTGTCGGCAGGCATGCCGGCAAGTGTACTTAAACTTTGTGTCTGATCAAGTGATTGTCTGGGATCTGAGACCAGGGAGTCGATTCCTGCAAGTCCCTGAGTGGCGATTTGTGGTAATGCCTGCATCAATACGGGCAGAGCGGTTTGCTAGCTGGTTTACATAACGCTAATGCCTGCGGGGGGGGGGACGGGGGTCTCTGGGATAATGGGGATGAGGCTGTGGGAAGAACGAGGTGGGGGGTGGAGAAGAAAGAGACGGGGAGGGATCTCTGTGCAAGGCATTCTCATCCTTCTT
>NW_015176493.1:174432-179563 GCF_001447785.1 Gekko japonicus | reverse complement strand
CATGGCCAGAGGAGCCAGCTGTGCGCTAGGCCAGGCCCTGGAGGCCAGCACTCAGAGCCTGGAGAATACTCACTCTGGGCCGAGTTTAGTGGCTCTTTGCTGGAATCTGGGGTGGGCTCTGCCACAGTGGGCAAGCTCCGCGCACCCCCAAGTATCCTTTGGCACATGGAGCTGGCCGGCCAGCACCGAGGTGGCGACAGGGACTCCTGCTTCCGACCACCAGCCTGAGCGAGCGGCAGGGAAGCCCAAAGCGATAGCTGGGCCCAGTCCTCTGCGGCCAGCAGGGGGTGGGAGGGGGAGGAAGAAGCTGCTGCTGCTGCTGGGGCCCTCCCCGGAAACTGTCTGCAGCCAGCCCCCCCCCCTTTCTCTGCCGGAGATTCTGCCTGTTCAGACAGACCTGCCTTCCGCCAAGAAAAGCACTTGCAGGGGAGAGGCTGACCGCTGATATCGGAGGAAAGGAGCTTCCACTCTGGGAATCCTGTTGGTCCTGAAGGCGGGACTGAAGCCTCCTCTGCGACCACAGACCAACACAGCCGCCCACCTGAAGCCGGTGAAAAGAGGATTTGGGGGCTTCCTTTCCCAAAGTGCCCCCTCCCCGTGAGAATGGCCTTTTGCTGAGGGTGTTTCGTTAGTTACTCGTTCCGCAACTGAACAAAGCTGGAGTGACCCAGCGGCTCCTTTGAGACCCACAAAGTTTTGTTCAGAGTGCCAGCTTCCATGTCTGAAGAAGGGTGTTTGCACGCGGAAGCTCTCGCACTCTGACTGAAACTTTGCCGGTCTCAAAGGTGCCCAGTCTGGACCCCAGCCTTGTGCTGCTGCTCCAGACCCACACGGCCCCCCGCCTTGGGTGCCTTCCTCCCACTGGGACGGGGCTCCTAGCCTTTGGGGGATTAAGGTATGGAGACTTCCCATAAATACGATGCTGCACAGAAAGGGAGCAGGGTCGTGTCGCATGTGCAGACTACCAGGCGTCACTGACTGATGGCGCTCGGTGCGTGCCCAGGCATGCAGCCACACCCCTCAAGTGCAGGTTAGGGGGCTGAGCACTCCGCTGGAGCCCAGTCCCAGTAGAGCCTTCCCCTGCTGGCGCGGGCTCACCTCTGGCAGCATCCTCTGCTGCAGTCCCCTCTTGAATTGGCACCCCTCGATCCCACCGCTCTCGTTGTTGTTGTCGTTCAGTCGCACAGTCGAGTCCGACTCTTCGTGACCCCGTGGACCACATCATCACGCCAGGCCCTCCTGTCTTCTGCCATCCTCTGGAGTTTGCTCAATTTCATCTCCATTGCATCTGTGACACTGTCCAACCATCTCATCCTTTGCCATCCCCTTCTTCTTCTTTGACCTTCAGTCTTTCCCAGCATCAGGGTGGTCTTCTCCAGGGAGTGCTCCCTTCTCATTGGGTGGCCAAAGTATTTGAGCTTCAGTTTCATTATCTGGCCTTCCAGGGAACAGTCAGGGTTGATTTCTTTTAGGATTGACTGATTTGTTCTTCTTGCAGTCCAAGGGACTCTCAAGAGTCTTCTCCAGCACCAAATATTATTTATTAGCTCAGTGTTTTTCTTTTAAATGGATGTGACTTATTAATTCGATGTTACATTGTACTGTTTTAAAACCACACTAATGTTCTGAAATAAAGGTCATATAAAATATATTTATAAATTTTAAGAGTACCAGGAATGGAGAGAATAAATGAAATAATTCATCTCATGGTGAGAAGGACCACTGGAGAGGCAAAGACAACCGGCCTCATCCTGGCAATGACTGAAATCCCCCCCTAGACACACACACACCCCGGATGCCTTCCAGGGGGCCTGCGATTCATAGCTATCAGCTGATAGGGAAGCCAAGAGCTGATGAGAGGAGCCAGCCGCTAAATGAGACAGGACTGGAGTCACTTTAAGAAGATCCGTTCAAGTATAAAAGTCTTGTGAAGATTCTTCAGAACAAAAACCAAACTGAGAAGAGAGGGGGAGATCTCCCTTAGGACACGTTTGGAGGAGGAGTCCCCTTGCAAGGCAGTGGTGGTGGGTGCATTCTGCAAGGGATCTTGGGTCCCTTTGTAGGGATGCCAGACCCCCCGGTGGGGGCCTCCCACTTTCAGCCCCCACCTCTCCACTGCTGGCCAGCTGGCTGTGGGGGGGGATTACCCCCCAAAAAAGGGAAGAACAACAGATATTAATCTGACACACCTACGTGACCTAGAAGTGACGCAGACACATCCGGGGGGGGGGGGGAAATGCTCTGGTTTTGGGCAAAACTCTATGGTAGAAGCTAAATCTAACATAGGTAAAGGTAAAGGTTCCCTTGCTCAGAAGCCAGTCGAGTCCAACTCTAGGGTTGCGGTGCTCATCTCAGTTTCAAAGCCGAAGAGCCAGCGCTGCCCGAAGACATTTCCGTGGTCATGTGGCCGGCATGACTAAACACCAAGGCACACGGAACGCTGTTACCTTCCCACCGAACTGGTACCTATTTATCTACTTGCAATTTCTTGCTTTCGAACTGCTAGGTTGGCAGGAGCTGGAACTAGAGACGGGAGCTCACTCCATCACGCGGCACCCGGGTTGCGAACTGCTGGACTACTGACCTTCCATAGCCTGCAGTTCAGCATCTTAACCACTTGAGCCACTGCAGCTAACATAGAGTTGTGTCCAAAAACCAGAGTCTCCCACCATGTGCCTACATCACTTCCGGGTCATGTAGGCACGTTGTGTTAATTTCCAGCATTCCTCTGTACTCTGAGGGACCCGGCAGCCCTGTCCCTTTGTACCTAGCAGGATGGGGCTCCATGTGTGCTTGGGAGACACAACCCTCTCTCCTTGAGAGTAACAGCAGCTCCTTACAGGAACATGGGGATCAACTAATGTATCTCCAGCAGGTATTGTTTAGTAGCAGCCGCACAGGACCACTGGAAAGCTATAGGTCTGCTCTAGAGACACAGCAGGGAGCTGTGCACGGCTGCAAGCCCTCGCCACACCTCCCGACTGCGTACAGGTACTGGAAACAGACATGCAGCCATATGGAGAGGCCTTTCAGGGGTGCTCGCTGGCAATGCAGGTGGGGTATGGCCCCCCCATCCCCAGAACCTGCGCTGACAAACCACTGCCCCCCCCCAGAGGCCTAAGGCCACGGCACAGAGAGACCCCCCATTCTGACCTGCCTGGAGCATCGAGGCCTTGGCTTCCCCCCTGCAGGCCTCCTCCTCGGGTCAGGCCTCAGAGCCAGTGTGGTGGAGAGACCTGCACCTGCTGGATGACCTTGGGCAAGCCATAGTTCTGTCAGAGCTGTTCTCTCAAGGACAGTCCTCGAAAGAGCTCCCTGAGCCCCGCCTACCTCACAGGGTGTCTGTTGTGGGGAGGGGAAAGGAAAGGAGTTTGTAAGCTGCTCTGAGACTCCTTTCGGGTAGTGAAGGGCCATGGGGTATGAATCCAATCTCCTCCTTCTCCTCTGCGAGTCTGCTGTGCCCAGGCTGGGAATGATGATACCTGGAGGGTTTTGTCGGGGGGGGGGAGATTTTAAGCGTTGATGATTTCAGGAATCCCCCACCGCCCTGGACAAGCCAAGTGATAGAAACTAGCTGGACCATCCCTCCAGAGTGAGCCAGGAATGCTTTGCCCCTGAGCCTCCTGGCTCCCTCTCGTGTCTGCGTGACCTGCAGAGCGCCAGTGGATCCCCCCCCAGTGGAGAGTCAAATGGCAGCCCCTTAGGGCCATCTTCCGGTTCCCCTCTGCGCCAAGGGAGTGCCCAGACAGAGTGACGCTCATTAAGCAGAAATTAACAGGGGTGTGTGTGTTTCTGATGCACAGCCTCCCTCACCTTGTCAACAGCCGAGGAGGCCTTTCTGGGACAGCAGAGGACGCCTGCTGGGGTCGCCTGTCTCTGGGAATTCGCAGCCACTGGCTGGTCGAGGCAGGAGACCTCTCCTCCCCGTTTGCCTCGGATTCCCTTGAAGCCGGGCCCTCCCACCCCTCCGATCCCTCCAGCAAGGACTTTGTTCTCTGCGGGAAACATGTCCGCTCAAGCAGACAAAACAAAAGGAGAGGGCAAAAGGAGACTGAGCCAAGGGAGGGGACAGAGGCCACGGCAGGGCCTGACCCACCTGGAGGAGAGCAAAGGGGCCCCTGGCCTCTGCCTCCACCCAACCCAGGCGGGGGCCTTGGCCCGAGGAGGAGGAGGAGGAGGAGTGTCCGAATTCTTTAAGAAAATGATGCACAGTGAAGGCAGGAAACAGTTGACACCCTTTGGATCACGTGAGGGAGCCGCTGGGGAGGATCTACAAGAGATGAGAGGCGCGGGAAGCGGGTGGGTGGCTGGGGAGAGCGAGGCAGCGGCTTCCTATTATGCGGGACCCTGGTGATGCACACAGAGGCAGTGGGAAGATTAAATTAAGTATTATATCTGCTGACCCAATTGCCATGGTTACCGGACAGCGGAAAATATTAATCAAGTCTACCCTTTTCGGCTCAACATACAGGGCGGTGGGGGGGGGGAGGAATACTGAATCTAAATATCCATGCATCGCTAGGTGCAGCTCTGCCACGCAAACCCAGAACACCGCTCAAGAAGTCACCTGATATTGTCAAGATAAAGGATTTAAAAACACGGTTACGCTTCTGCACGGGGCTGCCGCCGCCACACAACGTGGCGCGTGGAGGGCAGAGCTGCAGCAGCAGCGACAGGGCGCCTTTCCTCTCACGGCTGGGCTGCTTTTTTTTAAAAAGTATATTAGCAACAGTGAACTTTGACATTTGGCTGATTGCAAAGCCAGGGGCATTCTCAAAGTGTTTTCCTCACAGGAGAGCTAACTGCCGTGTAGCCTTGCAGACAGGAACAAAGATGGCTCGGTGCAGCCCCACGCCCCCAGCGCCACAAAGGCGTGGAATGGTCGGCCACACACACCACACCACACCAGGCAGCCTCGGCGTCAGCGGAAAGCCGATTTTGGGCACGTCACAATCTCAGCAGCCCCCCATTCTGCAACAGAGAGGAGGCCTCTCACTGTCAACCTGTCAACACGCGGGGTGTGTGTGTGTGCAGAACACGTGATTGGGTTGACGGGAGACGCCACAGGGCTGTTGGAGCACACTGGCCGGTAGGCGGCGCTGCAGTTTTATGGGCTTCTACTCCCCCCCCC
>NW_015176493.1:167301-174414 GCF_001447785.1 Gekko japonicus | reverse complement strand
CCCCCGGTCCGGCCGAGGATTTTCTTCTGGATTGGCTCCCCTACACCGGACTTCCAAGGGACTGCTGCCCCCCACCGCTATGGCCGAAGACCCCCTGGAGAAAATGGCTGCTTTCAAAGGTGTGATGGTGTGATGCCGTCCTGGTCCCCCCCCTCCCCAGACTCAACCTGAAGCTGGCAACCCTACACACCTCTGAAAAAAGAAAAAATAACTGTGACAATTTAGCGCTTGGTACTATATTCATAAATCATAATATACAATAACAGAAAATAAGTAATATATATAGTGAATGTAGACGGTGGTCTCCAGAATGGTGTGCTGTTTCGACAATGATCTTCTTCTGAACAAGGATGTGTACATAAACTGTCTTTCAACAATTCATTTATCTTGGTGACGTATTGAAAATATACTGTTGATTCACTTCATCATAAAGCTATGCTTACAGCTATGTTCTTCAATGGGCTATAATTGCTGAATCAATTCACATACAAAAGAACCTCCTCAGGAAACAGGAAACCTCAGGAAACAATCCATATACAAAACAACCTCCTCAGGAAAGCTCCTCCATTAGCATGTTCATAGCCTGGGGAACTCCTACAAGATAATGACTCAGCTGTACCCCACCTTCTGGAGTAGATATAAATTACCTGCCTACCATTTGCTTCTCACCTGGACACAGAGAGTACTCCATCTTTCTGTGTTATACCTCTGAGGATGCCAGTCACAGTCGCTGGCGCAACGTCAGGTTCTACAATGCCAAGACCACGGCCACACAGCCCGGAAAATCTACAGCAACTAATGAACTCTGGCCGTGAAAGCCTTCGACAACATATTAAAAAGAGACATCACCCCGCCAACAAAAGTCCGCATGGTCAAAGCGATGGTATTCCCAGTAGTCATGTATGGCTGCGAGAGTTGGACCATAAGGAAGGCTCAGCACCGACGAATAGATGCATTCGAATTATGGTGCTGGAGAAGACTCTTGAGAGTTCCCTGGACTGCAAGGAGATCAAATTAGGGGTGTGGGGGAAAAAAATTCGGCCCATTCGGCTTCGGCCAAATTGGGCAGAATCAATTTCGGCTGGCAGTAAGAGTACCGCATGTCAGTTTTGTCAGTCGGAGCAGATTGGGGAGTTTTCGGCCAGCCGAATGTCAATTTCAGCCCCATCATATCCTATGGGCCATTGAAGTCAATGGCGAAAACACAGGGTATATTTTGGGGGCTGGAGGGGAGGGGGTTGAGGGAGAGACTCCAAACTCGCAGGGTAGTTTTTCAGCCACCATAGAGAACAATGGAGGGGATGGGGCAACCTGTTTGGGGGGCCGTAGAATTGGAACCCCTGGTCCAATGTTCTTCAAAGTTGGTTGGTATCTTGGGGAGAGGCTCCAGCAGCTACCCTGCGAGTTTGGAGCCTCTCCCTCAAGCCCCCTCCCCTCCAGAATATACCCTATGTTTTCGCCATTGACTTCAATGGCCCATAGCATATAATGGGACTCAATTGCCACCGAATTTCGGCGGCAAGCTGATTCAGATCAGAGAATCTGAATTGGCCTGCAGCAGCCCGAAAGGGGTCCGAATGGGCCCTTTTCGGGGGTGCATTCGGTTTGGACGAACCGAATGCACATTTTATTTTATTTTTATTTTATGTATTTTTGAATTTATACCCCGCCCTCCCCGAAGGCTCAGGGCGGCTCACAAGGGGCAAAATGCCCAAGTTAAAACATTAAAACAGTACAGAATAATATAAAATACAACAATACAATTTACTAAAATTTACTTTCCGGTGCTCTAAAATTATTTAACTATAAAAGTACAAGATGGGATACTAAAATTATTAACCAGCAACATCCCTAGATCAAATCAGTCAGTCCTAAAGGAAACCAACCCTGACTGTTCCCTGGAAGGCCAGATGCTGAAGCTGAAGCTCAAATACTTTGGCCACCACATGAGAAGGGAGCACTCCCTGGAGAAGAAGACCCTGATGCTGGGAAAGACTGAAGGTCAAAGAAGAGGCGACGGCAAAGGATTAGACGGTTAGACAGTGTTACTGAAGCAACGAACATGAAATTAAGCAAACTCTGGAGGACAGCAGAAGACAGGATTGCCTGGCTTGATGTGGTCCATCATGGGGTTGCAAAAAGTTGGGCTCAATTGTGCAACTGAACAACACCAAAACCGTCTGACTTACGAGCTTGGCCAGGGCCGCTGGGCAGGCCCTCCTAGCAAGGGCCAGTGACATATCCCGAACCTCAGAGAAGTTCTGCCAGGGCAGACCGAGTGACCAAACAGCTCACCAGCCTGTTTCTACCAGTAGCCAGCCAGATGCCCCTAACTGACAAGTAGGATTATGACCCTCCAGGTGGGCCTGGAGTTGTCCCAGAATCGGAAGTGACCTCCCAACTACAGACATCCGTTCTCCTGGAGGAGATGGCAGATTTGGAGGGTGGACTCAAGGGCGTGACGTCCCTGCTGAGCTCCAACCCCAAACTCCACCCTAACCAGGCTCTGCCTCCAAATCTCCAGGAATTTCCCAACACAGAGTTGGCAACCTTAGGAAGGCAGAAGGGCAGCCTGGACCTCCCGTTTGCCCACCAAGAGTGGGGAATTACCAGTGCCCGTCCCCATTTCCTGCCCGAGAAACTGAGGAGCTGGAGCACATCCGGACGCTCTAGGAATTTCCCCTAGTCTTTACCGTAAAGACCACAGATGCTTGGGGAGTCTGAAGTGACATCCCATTCCCATCCTCCCCAAACTTCTCCTTCCCCAGGCATCAGCTCCCAAATCTGGCATCTGACACGGCAGGGCTGGGAACTCTAGGGCAGCCTCCTCCCGGGCATCTAGTATAGGTTTTTAATACCACTGTTCTGGCGATTCAGCTGGCACAGCATCGTCAGCCAAATGCAGTTCGCATCACATGAGGAGTCTGGGTCAGTTCAAAGTTTTAAGCAACAGCAGCACAGCCAATAGGGTTGTAACTCGGAAGCCACTAATTTTGTGCAAGCAAGAAAAAGTTCTCCTACTAGGAATTCTAGAAATTTTTGAAAAATACCCACCAGCAGAATAGCACAAAACCTTGACTGATGTTCCTTTTTAAAAAGGAAACAAGGTACGCAGAGCCTTCTCACACCAAACCGGTCAATTTTACATTTACAGTCTTCCTAGGAATATCACTGGGATTGTGGGTAGTGTCCCAAACATTTCCGCATCTTTTGGGCAAAGGCCTTCCTTGGTCATCTGAAGAGGGCCAAAAACAGCTCCGCTTCAAAGCAGCTCATGCCGGCATCCTCAGTCATCGTGCCGCGCACTTTCGGAAACTTCAACGACAAAAGGGAATGGCCACAATCCAGCAAAGTGCTGTGTAAACAACTGAAATCAATGGGGATTAAGTGTTTTCTCTCCGGGATGAGAGTCAATACTTTGTGATCAATCCACTGGACGGCAGCTGCCCCACGTCACAGGGAGGCCTCCCCTCCCAGGAAACCCCCCTACCCCTCCCAGCCGGAGAGAGGGCCTCGGACCCATGGCCAGGCTCAGCTGCTCTGCAGGGGCCGGCAGCAAAGGTCCACCCCACCAGCCGCCCCTTCCACTGTTTCGTGGTCTTCCCACGGGTCCCCACTGGCTGCCCCCCAACTCTGGTGTTGCAGTGCCCCTGAACCAGCCAGTCTTCTTGGCCTCCTTTGCCTTGCCCTGCCCCTGGGGGCAACCCCTCTGGTCTCTTCCCTGGGCCTCGCCACCGTGGGGAGTCTTGGTCCATCCGGATCCCTTTCCACACGCAGTGCCTTTCCCTCCACCCACCTCACCTCCAGAGACGGCCAGCCCCCCCTTCCCATCTTAGCCCACCAAAGGGGCCCCTGCCGGACAGAGGGCTGAGCCCCCGGGGTCCCTCCAGCACGTGGCCCCTCCCCCTCCCCTGGCTGGGAAATGGTGGCCCCACAATGTCCCAGTGTGGACAGACGGACAGACAGCTTAGGGGAGCCGTGTCATATAAATTGTCAGCAATGGCCATAAGCACTCAGAGAAACAATTTAATTCCTCGCTCCCGCCACCGTTGGCTGATATATTCTTTCAAGGTCATTACCCAAGGCTAGGAGGGTCGCATGATAAACGAGCGACAGGCCCAATGAGGGACTGTGAGCCAGAGCCGGCCTTACATTAATTAGGCCGAAGCACCAGAGGGGGGGGGCTGAGCAGGGAGGGGCTGGACCCGGGAAACCCCCACCCCCTGCTTCGTCTCCCATTTCCAATGGCCAGGCGGCCCCACCGTCCTGCTGGTCCCCCTCAGTTCAGCACACGCAGCAGAGCTCTCCCGTGATTAATGGCACCCCTCCCTCGGGAGGAGCAAAATGAGTCACCAAAGGGCCTACGAAGGACTCCTTCCTTGCTGGGGCCAGGACACTGGGAGGGAGCCCCAAAGCTAGGCAGGCAGGCAGGCAGGCAGCGCACTCAGCCCTTGGAAAGGCCACTCCAAGGCCAAAAGCACTGCTAGCCGAAGGGCATGCCTGCGCACAGCACTCCGATGGCTTCTGAGGGGCCCCTACCGCTGCCAACCCCCAGATGGGGCCTGGAGGGTGGACTCTGGCATCACACCCTGCGGCCCCTCCCCTCCCGAAACCCCGCCCCCAGGCTCCACCCCCAAAATCTCCAGGCGTTTCCCATTCAGGAGCCGGCCACCCGAGACTGGTGCCTTGCAGGGGACTCAGAGGGCTGGTCCACACATGCCCATTTGTCACCTGATGGGTGCCACTCCTGAACAAGGTGCTGAGCCTCACAGAAGGACCATCTCAAACACAAAACTCTGCGGGGGAGCCAGTTCAGACTCCCACCAAGTGGCTGCATCATCCTGTGATGAAAACCTGAATGGCGCGCACACCCGTGTGACGGGGCACAGGCCGAACCGCAGGCATCGTCTCCTGCAGGAGCCCCCCGGACATGCTGCTGCTGCTGCAAGCGGAGCGGGTGGGGCCCTGCTCCGCTCCCTCCGGGATATGAAAGTCGGCCTTCTCTGGTCTCCTCAGGGGACTGGGTGCTCCCGCAGGGCCCAGGAGCCCAGCTGCAAGAATTCCCATGGAGTGGGGGGAGAGGAGCAGATAGGCTTGCCAAGTCCCCCCGGGGGCCGGGAAACCCCCGCCCCAGAGGCCCGTTCCCTGCCGCCGGCGGATCAGGCTCCGGGGGGAGCCCCACCCCAACGTGCGCATCACCCGGAAGTGACACAACCACACCGGGCACGCTGGGGGCGGGGCCACGGTCATCCGAGGGAAAACTCTATGGTTTTCCCTCGGATGGTCGTGGCCCCGCCCCCCAGCGTACCCAGCGGCGCCGCGTCACTTCTGGGTGACATGCGTGCGGCATGCGGTTCAAACGCCAGCCAGGAGTCCCCCGCTATGGAGCAACACCCGACTTGGCAACCCTAGGAGCAGAGCTGGTCTGCTGCCCACTGCTGCCCAGCGAGCAAGGGCACCCGGCCAGCTGCTCCGAGGGAGGGATGCTGCGGAGGGAGGGCACCTCCTCCTGACTGAGCCACCGCCCAGAATGCTCTGGGCCTTCCTCCCCAGGCAAAGCCCGGGCTCCCTCACCACCGCAAGAAGACTTGCAGGAAGCAGGGGCGGTGCAATGTGTGGGGGGGGCTGGCTGGGGACTGTGGAGGGCCGCTCTGCTCACTTCCGAGGGAAGGGCTGGGCTGGGCTTGAGCGACCCAAAGCCGGACCTGATGGGCCTGCCCTCTGAGGGACCACTGCCGGCAGGCAAGGAAGGAAATGTTTGCCGTTTGCCTGCCTGGGTGTATTCAAAATGGCTGTGCGCGCTCTCTCTCTCTCTCCCTCGTTTTCTTAGGTTACTCTTGATAGTGCTGATTTTACGGCATAAAACGAAAGCCCCAGAGCATCCGCTCTCCTCCTCCTCCCCCCCCCCAACCAACCCCTCCGCAGCCTCTGGCCTGATCCTGCTGTTTATCACCTAAGGCAAACTCTCTCCCCCGCCCTCATTCTTTGAATTTCAAAACCGCCAGGCAGTGTGCAAGCAACACCGTGGGTCACGATATCAAAAGCAGGCGCTTCCTCCAGTTTCCTCGGATAACGCGGACCATAAAAGGAGGCAGCGGCGCTGGCTCTGCATCCCTGCCCTCCGCAGATGCCGGGCGATGCTCCCGGGCCTGCCTGCACCCAGCTGCGTGGACCGGCACCGGGGCCAGCCTGGGCTTGTGCAGGCTCCCATGATGGAGCAGGGCAGGCGCAGGCAGGGCACGGGGTGAGAAAGGAGCCGCCCTCCCGCCCCGCAGCAGGCCCAGGGGCACAGGCTTGTCTGTGGCAGGGCCCAGCCCTCAACAGCAGCCAACCAATGGGTCTTGAGGCAGAGGCACCTGCCCTTTGACATCGAACACTACAGACTGGCGCATGCCCTGGCCACACAGGAGGCACATGTTTCACATGCAAAGCCAAGGCTTGATCGAGGCCCTCCACTGTGGCACGTGCTTCTTTTGCAGTAACAGTGAGGCACACACACGCACACAGACAGAGAGCCCAGCGGCCTCTACCGCCCCTGACCACCACATCCTTGCTTGGTGTGCATGCAGCTTTCTCGAAAGGGGGAGCTGCGTCAAAGATGGCTGTCTGAGCCAAAGTGCAACTGTAGGGGCCTGCCCAGTCCTCCACACTCCACAGGCAACGCTTCAGGTCGCCAGGCAAGGGGGACGGGGCAGCTGCCCCCCCCCCCCCCCGTGGAGCCGCGTCTGCCTGACTCATGTGGGGGCAAGGGATGCTCTGGGTGGCCGGGCGGGCCCGTCACCGCCTCTCCTCCCACTCAGCCAGGCAAGACTTCTGGCCTGTCTCTGGGAGGCAGCAGGGCAGGCACGGCTCAGTCCCGGCCCTTCCTGTGGCGCGGCCCACACAAAACAAGCATACAGGCGCATGGATGCCGGGATGCAGAGCCGGACTCCTGGCTTTGGGATGCCCCTGTGGTGAGGACGTTGGTGCTGGGGGTGGTGGGGGTGTCGGATTTAGGATGAAGCTTCACAGGTGCAGGGAGAGGGGGCGCCATTTTGAACCACCCCTGTTCTCAAAAGTAGCCTCTCAAAGACCAGACTCCTTCTTCCCCCCCCACAGGTGGTGCCCTTCTGC
>NW_015176493.1:165807-166087 GCF_001447785.1 Gekko japonicus | reverse complement strand
CCCCCCCCGCTCGTCTTCCGGCTCCTCCAGCCAGCCGCGCGGCGAAGAAACGGCAGCAGGGAGGCCCAGGCCCACTCCGCGGAGCCGGCGGCGGGAGAGAGCGGGACGGACTCGGGCCCCGACGGGTTGGCTGGCCGGCCGGCCGGCCGGCCGCTTTCCACGCAGGTAACCCCGCCCGGGAGCCTTCGGCCTCAGGTGCGTCGCCCCCCACCTGCTTCCGGGAGGGGGGGCGGCACGTGCGCAGGCACACCGGCTGTCGGGGGGCGGTGGTTCTTATTGG
>NW_015176493.1:147828-164366 GCF_001447785.1 Gekko japonicus | reverse complement strand
CATCAGGCAGACATTTGGGAAATGACCACAGCAAATTTAATCACAGTTGGAGGGGGGGGGGAGCCGCGCAGGAGCCGCGCATGTTTTATTTATTTGTTCAAAGTCATGGTCATCCCATTGTGTGTGCCCCTCTTCAATTCAGCCCTTTCACTCCCCCACCCCCCACCGCCTCCCACCCCATTTCTATTGTTAATGCAAGAAGCAGAAAATATAACCACTTTTTTTTTTTAATGCAGCCCAACAAAGGCCAAAGGCTTGGCCAGAGAGAGTGAAATTGGGGCTTTTCATATTCAAATCATAAAAGCAAAATGCATTCCACATTGTAATGCTAAAAACGGTATTTTCTGTGCAGTGCTCAAAAGGCATCTGTTTGACAGGCTGCGTGCCTTCATCGCCTCTCTCTTTTTGTTGGAAGACGTTTAAAAAAAAAAAAAAAAGCAGGCACCCGAGGTCTGGTTTTCGGTGGCTGAGGCACTCTCCTGGCTAATCCCAGCCAAGGGCGGGGGGAACAACCCCTGGGCGGACCCTGCCCTTCCCTGCCCTTCCTTCCTTCCCACCTCCAGCTGCCCGTGGGTCCCTCGCCTGTTCCTCTGTGGCAGCCGAAGCTTCTTGGGGAAGAAGGAGGAAACGGCTCTCGCTAGGCTGAAGGGGACTGCTGCGTGCAGCTGCTTTCCCCAAAAAAATGATTCAGAAGGCATCATTGATTTTTATTTTGCAAAGAATGTGAAGGTTGGTTCCAAGCCACTTGAGAAATGGATTTAGAATATCACAGGGAATTTTCTCTACCCTGCGGTCCGGTTCCATTCAAATGTGTGCTTTGTCCTGACACAAGGAACACCAGGGCTGGCAAACGAACACGGGCATTTGGGTCCCTTGGCCCTTCTGGAGGTGGGAGCCCATCACCAGCACTCCCAACAGTGAGGGGGGGCCGGCTGTGTCCAAGCTGCGTGCTCCGCAAAGAGAGGGAGTGTGGCCCCGGGGGAAAGGGGTGTAAGAGGCAGAACTGATGATCTGAGCTCCATGATATGTACGTATGGCATTTATAGTCCACCTCTCTCACTTAGACTCCAGGTGGATTACAACACAGGGAGTCAACACAATCGACCTGACATCATATGATACGGCAGTGACAGGCGGACAGGAGAGAGCCCATCATGGTCTGTCCAGAGGCGGACCCATCCCACACTTCACGGAAATGCCAACTGCTTCCCTCTCTAACCCACGCACGCTTTGCCACACCAGCCCTAGCCCAGCACGGTCCACCGGATGCCTCCTTGTTCCTTTGCTGTTGCCAGAGGCCCAAAAGCCAGGCCCCAGCGGTCAGCAGCCCTTCCCACAAAGGAGCCCTTGCCGGCCAGGCCGGTGCCAGGGGAGGAGGCCTTTTGTGCGCCCTCTTGGAAGCAGCTCGGTCTTTAAGGAGCAATTTTGCGTAGATCTCCCCCCTTTCTACAAATAAGCAACCTGTTGTCTGCACAGATGTATGAAACTACTGAGTTCAAAATAAGTCCCCATCAAGATGTTTTCTAAACATCTTTTCAAAAACTACAGTATCATAATATAGATAATTTAAACTAGATTTGAATTTCGTTCCTTTTTGTTCTTGAAATCACAAAAAAACCAGCACGTTAGGAGCTGAAAACAAAACAAAAATATTAATAAAATTTGAAACCATTTATATAAATGGGAGGAGGCACTGTGTTCTCAAGCCAGTTAAAAAGAATGGCAACATATTTAGCAAAATTGTCATTTATATAAAAATGAAAATTATTTGGTGCATCTTCACTGCAGATTCTCTCAGTAATTATTATCCGGGGGAAAGGATAACAGGGTTGACAGCCGTCAGCATTTTTCAGATTTTCTGTGAATAACTTTTAAAAATTATGTATTATAATAAACTCTAGTTCAGATGTTAAAGAGTAGCATTTGCCAAATGAGGATTAGATTTTCATGTGGATTTTGCACCAAATTTACCTGCAGCACACCTAAATATACAGAAAAATAGAATAGAATATTCAGTTGTCAAATTGCCTAGCCCCCCCCTTCATGATTTGCAGCACGAGACAATTGCTACATTTCTATGGAAATGTATATTCCTTCTTGGGAAATGGAGCCGTGGTTACATCGAGGTGCAAGAATGACCTGCAAGCAGCGCCTGGCCAGATGTGTGTGTCCACTTTTCATTTCTGAAGAAAGGAAGAGATGCTTTTGTACTGGGGCAATGATTTCTTCACAAAGCAAAAAAAGGGAACAACATAAAAAATTAACAGTGGTTACAAAACGTGGAAGCTGCGCCCTAACAGACAGCAAGTATTTTTCTTTAAGAATATGCTTACTATTTCGATTGTTCCTGGGTTGAGGCTGAATCTTTCTTGCTCACCCCCCCCCACACACACACACAGACTTCGATGCCGACCGCCGGCCGATACTGAGGATGAAAGAGAGGACTGAGTGTTGCGGAAGATTTAATCTGGATTAATCTTGGCCGACATTTACCTCCTAAACCTCCCCTTCTCTTTATGCAAAAAGCCCATCGGATCAGCCTGCCTCCTTCCGTGGGTCTCCCGTCCGTCCGTCCGTCCGCAGGTTGAGACCCGGCCATTCATCTTTATCATTTCCAAGCTACTCGGACAGAAGGAGGGTGGGGAGGGAGGGGGAGGCAATTGTTTCGCTTGTTGTCAGAGGGCATTGATCAGCCCTTCTGTCTGCTGGTCACAGGGGTGAGGGCAGCCCCCCAAGGAGTGCTTTGGGGCTGGGCCGTGTCAGGAGAGAGCCCCATTGAGCCGTGAGCCAAATGAGGGCTCATTGAAGGAAACAGGGACCGGCGTCCAGAGAGCCTTTGGAGACACCCCCCTCGCGAACACTTAAACAAGTCCACTCTGTTAATGTCAGGTCGCAGGGGACACATCACGGCTGCTCTCCTGACCATTAGACCCTTTGATGGAGTGGACAATACACTTCCCGGGACAGCTCGGACAGTGGCCTTGACCGTGGCTGCAGGGGAAGGCCGCCCAGGGCAGGCAGGCTGCTGCCCCTCGCCCCGTCTGGGGACTTCGCGAGCCCACTGTGCCAAGGAGGGCACACCGACCCTCTGGTGACCCAGCCCAACCACAACAGCCCCCCCCCCCACTTTCTAAATTCTTCTCTCACTCCCTCTTTTTCTCTTTCTTTCTGCTCCAAGGCAGGCATTTGGAATTCCGCTGCCTTTGCTGCTTCTCTTTTGGAGCCAACGCTGCTCTGGGGGTGTGTGTGTGTGTGGGGGAGCTCTACAGAAGCCAGCTGTTGGGGGCAGACAGCAATTTGAAGGCAGGTTCTAAAAAATCATAAAGTAAAAATACAAACATTCTAAAATGAGAAGAAGATGTAGCTGAAACGTGAACCTTTCCGTGTCTTCAGGTGTGTGTGGATATCTTGGTATGTGCACAAATTCCACTTAAACCTTCTGTTGCACCAGCACTCACTAGGATTTGCGTTTTCAATTTTTCCACAAGCAAAAAAGGATGCTGAGTTTTTCAGAGAATATTTGCTGGTATTAAGAAGCTTTTATCTTAATTTCCACACCATATCCCTTCCCTCTGGAGGATTAACTGGGAATCCTGCCTTAAAACAGGAAATGACATGGAATTTTGAGCAATCGGCACCATCAGCAATGGACAGTTTCTTGCACAGCTCTTTCTAGACTTCAGTGTTTCCCCAGAAGACAATGGATGTAATGATTTACAACGAATATGTCAGAAATTAGCAAGAACAGCCACTAACAAAATGGCCAGAGGATTTGCCAAAATTCACTGGAAAGATGAGCTGGTTCTTTACATTAATAATCACCACTGCAGCAGTTTTTTTGCCTAGCAAGGTTAAACAGCAAGAGGAAATATCAGAATTGTTCAGATTATTCAAACATGTTTTTTATTTTTAAGTCAAAATGGAATGGCCTCTTATTGAAAAGGCATTTTCCTCCCCCGTGCAACCTTTCCACTTTGTCCCAAGGGAGGGGGCACTTTTAAAGGAGCCCCCATTTCACATGGTGCCCCTTGCTTTGGGGGTGATGAATGCGCAGCAGCTGCTCAGCTGTAACCGGGAAGCTGCATTTTCCCGGCAATCAGAATGCTCAGCCTGGTCCCGGAGAAAAGGAGACGTCTTCTCCCTGTTGACTGGTCTGTTTGCTTGGCTCAGAAGCCGCTGGTTTGAGAGTCACCCTTTGGACCAAAAATAAATTTTAAAAAATCCATCAGCACCACCTCCTTTCCTCCAAACTGACCTCTGCCATTGACGACCATTTAAAATATATTTGTTTCATTTGGTTCTCAATAGCAGCAATGCCCGACCAATTTCTGACTCATCTGCATTCTAAAGAAATGGAGCCCTAGCCCGGCTTTCCCCTGCCGAGTGTTTTAGTTTTTAACACGCGGTTCTCTCTGTTTTGTTTTCAGTTTTGTGTTGTTCCTTTAAACTTTGGATGGAGGCTGCTTTCTGTGAGGGGGGGGGGAGATTTCAAAAGGAACAAGGCGGAAGAGTCCAGTCCCGGGTCTTCCTCTCTGCGGCTGGGGAGTGCTCAGCTCCTCCTTTTCCCCACAGGAAAGGAGCCCGTGGTGGCCAAAGCTCCTCCACCCAGTAAACAATGATGAGCCTAGGATGCTCAGGGACCACACTGGGGCTACAGCAATTCCAGGGTTAGGTGCTTCCCGGGCTCTTTCTTGCAAGCCAACAGCTCTTTGCAAGCCAACCGATTCTGCACAGTCCTTCCGATGCTGCAAAGGAGGCGCCCGCAGGCGGCAGGACCCCTTCCAAGCCTCTTATCCTCAGGGAAACAATGGCCCGGCAAAGGGCACCACGCCCTCCCCCCCTCCCCTCAGCTAAAGTCCACTCTGGCTTCCTTTCACAAATGGGTGTGTGTGCAATGCACACATCTTTTGCAGAGAGTGGACAGGGCGAGTGAGAATTCCTCACACCACAGGGCAGGAAAAAAAAAATCAAAATCAGCTCTGCAAACAGTTGCCCAGTCACCTCTGTATGCTGGGGGAGCAATCCTGCCCTGTTGTGGGCCCACGGAGGGGCATCTGCAGCCCCCCTGCTGCTCTGCCCGGCTCCTAGATGCTGAAATAAGCACACCGGGGGGGGGAGACTCTTCACAACCCGCAACTGGGAACTGAAATTAAAGTTGCTCTTTTTTGAATCTGGCCTTCTTTAGGTGTTTCCAGCCAAAGTGACATTTTGCAAACTGAAATATAACTGAGAGGAACAATCGTTCATGGCCAAGAATGTCACGATTTTTTCCTTTGAGAGAAAAGACACACACTATACGTCACCACACCTTCCACTGGGGTTCAGCATATAATCCACAACCGGATTCTTGCAAGCAGTGTTCCAGTTCCCTTTCAGCATTAGAGCCGCTTCTGTGGATCCTCCCAGCGTCTGATCCAGCACTCCTTTCCCACCTGGGGCTACCCCAGGCAAAGGTGCCTTTCTTCAGCTCCACCAAGGGGCACGAGGCATGGGGGCCGAGGCATTTTCCTTTTGACCAAGGGCCTGAGACATACTGACATTCTTAGGAGTATTTGTTGCTCATCTGGGGAAAATGGCCCAACCAGCATCATGAAAAACAACTTCCTAACCTGAGAGAATAACAACCCAGAATAATTTCTGCACTGATTGTATGTATAACATTTAAATGTTGGGTTCTCCAGGAGGGGCCCTCAGCACTTTCTCAGGCCTGCTGGCAAAGCGAAGCAACTGGCAGACCGCAGACGGACAGGGCCTGAACCAGCTTGCAGTTGAGGAAAGGGGCTTGAAACCCCAATGGTGTGCAAATATGTCTTCCAAGGCCTCCCTGGGAAAAGTGTCCCTGCACAGTGAAGCATCCTCCTCCTCCGTCCAAATACAAATACGGCGTTTCTTCAGCCCCTGTGCATGGAGTCGACGGGCGTTCTGTCTTGGCGCACACAGAGCCGCTCTTCAGCAGCCAAGTGTTCGAGGTCCTGCCAAGACGGCTTCCAGGCATCTTGGCCACTGTCGCGGCACGGGGGAAAAGCACATCCCAGCTCTCAGACACTGACACTCACTCTGCTAACTGAGAAGGAATTCCTTGCCGAAAGTTTAATGGTTCACAGCAGAAGAACCCCTGTAGGATGGGTTGTCTTCACCACTGGTTTTGGAATGGCTTCCGAAATCTTTTCTAGATGGAAGTTGCTGATGAAACTAGCATGGAAACCTTTGACACTGTGCAGAGTTCTCGTCTAGAAACTGCAGATCCTTGTGTCACGTGTCTTGAGCAGTTCCCTGAATATGTCGCTGCACACGGATACGTAATATGCAGACTGCTGCCCTGGCGCAGTAAACAGAAACAAATGCCGCACATTTGAAAGAGAACCCGGTGACCTTGCCTCCTGTCCCCTTCCACCACGCGGGCGCTCCATTAACCCGCCGTGGTCTGCGGAGAGCAGAAACAAAAGACCCTGCTGGGCACCCCAAGAAGCCTTCAGGCTCTTGTCATTCAGCAGGCCAGACCCGAGGGAGGAGGCTCCCAGCACGGCCCGGCCCAGCCCGCCTGGTCTGCAAAACCTCTGCAGCTCTGGCTCAGAGGGCCTGGGGAGGAGCAGCCAGCCACTTCTTTCCCAAGGCTCAGTAGAGACGAGCCAGAGCTCCGGCCTTCAGCTTGCAAATTGCAGCACGGATATTTTGGGATGGAGGGAGCTTTGACAACCTTGTTTCAACACTGCAGCCATACCAGTGGCCGGAATTCTGGAAGAAAAGCTGCCCGAGACGGCTGCGGAGAGGGGCAGGAAACAGGATGCCTTTTGCACAGACGTTCACCCTGCTGACTTCCTATCCTTGTACCGGCACCAGCTGGGGGGGTGGGGGTGGCAGAATGCAGGCAGGCAAGAGGGAGTTAAGTAAATAATTTTTTTCCCCGTTTTCTTTGTCAATATGTTTAGTTCTCCTCCTGCCAAGACTCATTTCACTCTGCTATCTTGTGAGAGACACACACACACGGCACAATGAAATTGCCATCCAAGAAAGCCTGTCCCAGCCTGTGGAGACATCATCAAATAAGATTAAAGGGAAGCAAAAATGAAAAGGGAGAGAACAGGGTCTCTCTCTCTCTCTCTCTCTCTCTCTCTCTTTTCTTTGTTGTGCAGGGAACATCTGATGAAAGTAACTGAGGTACTCGAATGTTTCTAAGGGTTTTGTGGCCATTTCTTTGCGTTGTCTGGTTAAGTACAAGGAAGCACGGAAGCCACCCCTCTCCCTTTCCTGCTCTAAGTTAACAAAATCGGACTTAATAATATTGTTTCCAATTCTCCTCTGATAAATAACACTTAGATGCACTTAAACTCCTCCTCTTCCCCTGTATTCTGCTCCCTTCTCTTCTGCTGCTGAGCTTGGCGGGTAAAACCTTCTGGTGCAAGGAAGCCTCTCGACTGCCAAGAGATGTCCCCTTTCTTGTAGGGGAGGGGAGGACTCTGTGCTTGTGCGCTCTCCTCCAGAAAGAGCCGCTGTGTTATTGGGAGTGGTCATATCTAAAGGGGGGGGGGAGAGAAGATACCTAGTTTGGTGGCGACTGCTTGGATATTTCCCCTTCAGTGCAGCCCCTGCCGTTTTGTTCCACTTTCCCGCCACTGGCCAAAAAGTGACTGAGGAAAGACCTTGGGGGTTTTATAGCAGGGCTCCTCCTCCTCGCCTGTACTTCGACTCCTGCAATGGAGCAGGAGGCACATTCCTTTGTTTCCCATTCTCCATCACAGTGGTGCAGTTTCTAACTTAAATGGGCATCATTTTCCTTCCACCTGTTTCTTGTTGCTGTGAGGCCACGGAGCCAGGCAGAGGTGATGAGGAAAGCCTGCCGCCAGGGGAGGGGAGAGGTCTTCCCTTCGACTGGCCGCCCACAGCCTCTTCTGCCCCAGAATCACTCGGGCCTGCACGGGGCCTGAGCAAAGCGGCAGTGCCTCCGGGGAAAGACTGGTTGTTGTGGTGAAAATGCCTTCTCTTGGAAACCAGGGCACCTTCCAATCAGAGCACCCCCATGAAAACACCTGAACTGTGACAACAGCCACAGTGAACAACTACCACTTGCCAGGCCAATGAACACTGTCCCTGCCCCCCCCCCGGTTAATAGCCACGATTTGCCTAGGAGCCCCCAACAGAGAAGAATGGCGCTGCGGGCCAAAGGCGAGACCTTTGAAAGAGGGTCCCGGTCAGCTGGGGACAGGAGTGCAAAGAAGCCACAAGCTGCCCCAAGAATGGGAGTGCTAGAGAGGCCCCCCCCCCGCAGCCAGCCCTGGATCCAGAGGGCGACACCCACAAGAGAAAAGCCAGCGGCGGGGGGGCTGATCGGACGCCTCCCGCTTTTGAAATGTTCCCCAGGACACCCTCAAGGCCTGACTTTAGCCTCATAAATGCTGGCTGTGGCATACAGAAATGTTAGGCTGTCATTCAGAAGTTCCTTTTTTATATACCGGCCCTTAGATCCACACTGAACATTTCTCCTCCTCCGCAGGCTCGGCGTGAGTCTCCCAGAGCAGCTGAGTCGCCCTCCCCCCACCGGCGGCACAGCCCAAAGAGGCACAGAGGAGGCCGGCGGGCAGGCAGAGGGGGCGGGAGCGTGCAGGAAGAGAGCAGTGGGCCACGGAGGGGGCCACGCCAGTGCCCCAGCCTCAGGTTGCCAGCTTTATGGAGGTTTCGGGTAGTGCCCATGGATGGAGGGCGGAGGATGCCGGAGGGCGCTCAGCAAGGAACTGCATACATGTGCCAAATACCTGCAATATTATTTTATAAGTTATAAGTTAAGCACTGAATTTGTCAGGTCTCAGTTGCCTTCTGAAGCCGGGGCCTTTCAGCCTTGAACCCAAACGCCACAGGGCGGCAGCAGAGCCATGCCCACCAAGGGGCCCAGACGGCTGCCTGGACCTTTGGACCACAGGCAGAGGGGGAGGCTGCAGCCGCGCGCCCCCCCTCCCGCGCACCTCTGCATCCATCAAGCCATTTTAGTCCTGCTCAGGGGGACCCATGTCTAGGGAGCCAGGGCAGTAGTCAGAATACACAGTTTAGGCTGCGCAGGGCCCTTCAACAGAGAAAAATGGCCCCATTCTTTGATCAGGGCAGCCTGTGGCTCCAGGAACCGTGTCAAGTGCTTTCCTGACTCCTGCCTTTCAGCTGGAGAGCTCTGCGCCTGCTCCTTGGCACCCGTGCTCTGTCACAACTGCAGCTGCAGTTGGGCTGCTCGGGAGTGGCGGTCGCACTCGCATTCAAGCGCATGGCCGGGAGCAGGGGATTCCTGCAGTCACTCTCTGGATCAAAGGCAGTTATCCTTGCCATTCCTGGGGCTGAATGCAGCTTTCCCTTCATTCGGGTTTGCCATGGGACTGTACAGCCCAGCATTGTCCAGAATGCTTATTTGCATCACAAATGCACCTTTGCTCCCCCCCTTCTGTTCCAAAAGTAGCCCTGCGAGGCTTCAAGATGGCCGGAGCGCTGAACGGCAGACGAGGACCCTCCTGCCGCAGCCGCCGCAGCACGTGCACGCCTGGCCTGGGAGCAGCATCTGGTTCTCGTTAGCTGACAAACGGGGCCATCTGCACCCTTGTCGGCTGAAACCCACAACAAAGCTTGGAGAGCCGATTTGCCTTCTGAAGGGGACCCGGCTGCTGTTTTACAAGGCAAATATTATCTGTTCTCATTTCCAGGGCCCCACATTATGAAAAGCTGGCTGTCATCTCAGAAATTAAAAGGGCTTGTTGCGCTTGACTTTTCATCTCTTGCAGTCCTGCGGGAGGGGAGAGAACCACCCTCCCCCCCCCAGTCCCAACACCATCGTCAAGGAATGTCTTTCCACTTGTGAATCTGGCCCAGACTGTTGTGGGGGGGGGGCTGCACTTCACATGTTTTGCTGCCCCCCCAAAAAAAACCCCACCTGCTGCAGCAGCAGAAAGTCTCTGTCTTGGCTGCTGTGGCAGAGCCCCCCTCGTGCAAAGAGCAGAGGCGCTTCTTCGCAGAGAGGGAATGCCCCTTGGATCTCCTCTGCTCGGCTGGCCTATGTGAGGAGGGGGCTGCATTCAAACTTAGGAGCATGCAGTCCGGCCACAGATCTGGGCCCGACCACAGTCTAGCTCTTTCCAGTGTTCTCTGTCCAACACAGCAAGCAGGATGCCTTCCTATTACCACATGCTTCCTGTGTGTAACTCTGCCATACGACAACTAAATCTGCCACGGCAAAAAGCCATTTCCTCCACAAAGGCAGACTCAAGCGGTCGTAGCTCCTCGGGCAGGTTGCCTGCCCCTGTTTGCAGACTGAGGGGGCAGCTGGGGTCTTTCCAGCTCTTGGGCCTCTGCTTCACTGGAGGGAGAGGCTCCAAACCAGCCCCATACCAGAACAGGACGGCATTCAGCAGTCTTCTAGTGGCACGTCACTCTGGCGCTGCTTGGGACCTTGGAGGTGCTTTGGAGATTTCCATGAAGCAAGCACCTGACTCTGTAATGGGGGGAGGGCATCTGTCTGGGGGGGGCTTGTGGGGGTGCGCTTGTGAAGAGGGGGAAATGCTCCTTCCCCAGATGCGAGCACATCTGCAGACCAAAATCCCAGTCAGAAAGCACCTGGGCTATGCAGTGGCACCGCAAGCCCTGCAGAGGGAACTTTGGCACCTGAGCTGCTGCTGGCAGGCATGGAGATGGCATTCCTTGCGAGCGGAGCCCCACCCAGTCCAAGATGAAAGCCATGCAGACCGGCCTGGGGGGGGTGGGGTGTTGCTCAGCCCTTCCTGGAGGCCTGGTGAAATACAAGCCACGTTATCAAGAGTCTGGATCGGAAATTGACTGATGTTAAGTGATAGTTCAGAATCCAGCCTGGAGCGAAGCTGTTACACCCTTGCTGGCAGCTAAGTGGGGAATCCTTCCTGGAAAGGCAGGAGACGCCTCAAAGCTTTAGGCGGCATTCCCGGTGCAGGAGAGATGAGCAACATATGGGGGAAGGAAGACGGCTTGAAATTCAGCTCATTTCCCCAAAAGGACCTAAGCCAGGCCTCGATACATTTCCTTTGCTCTGGGAGCCAGCCCGGGCAGTTAGGAGCCAGACCTTTTTTCCCCATCAGTGTTTTGTTTTATAAGGACTATAGTTCTTGCTAGGAAAATTACTGGGGATTTTTGAAGCCCAGGGGGGAAAGAGCTGCCTGATTTCGGGGAGAGAAGGGGGAAATTTGGGGAAAACTGAAATGTATGCGGTCTTTACTTTCTTAAATACGCATTTTAACAAAAGTGCATAATTTATAAATTACTTGTAATATAAAATTGTATTATTTGATCTAAAGTATAAGTAATATAAAATTGTATTATTTGATCTAAAGTATAAATGCCTTGGTTTTCTACAAGCAGAACTGCAAATACATTCAGTTTCCTGAGAGAAAGCCACCCACCGCTGACCCTGAGCCATCTAAACACACGGGTATTAATGTCTGTCACCAGAGAGACGGGAAAAATACAAATGGAAGGGAGGAAATAAATTCTGTAGTAAACAAAAGAAAGTATATTATTTGGACACATATGCTTGCTGGTAGCATGGGCTACCTGTATATTTGGGCATCATGGTAAAACTTCTAAAACTGAAAACATTATAGCATATTTATTGTTATCAAAATTAGTCACACTTGAACAATTAATATATCCTTGAAAATCTGCTGTATATGTCTACAGTAAATTTTGGAATTATCATTTTCCGATGCTGCAGATCAACTTACATAATTTTTTTCATACTATACATTTTGCACAAACAAAGCCTGGTCTTACACAGCATTTAACTCATTTTTTTAAAAAACAACACCACCATTTGTAGGAGCGTTTTTCAGTGTTCCTCAAAACTTGCCAGTTTTTACAAGAATTTTTTTTAATGTCCTTGGGAACAGATGGAAAATGCGTCCCACCGCCAAATTTTTACTTTTCCCCATGCCCCCGTGCCTCCAGTGTATAACCACAGTTTCTCATCAGTTTATTCAAGCGATGTCAAAAATGTTGCAACATATGAATGAATACGAGGCAACCCTGGTGGTTATTCATTACCAGAATAAAACTTAACCTCTAACCCTAACTGCTCCCCAATTTCTCATACTTCCATTATTGCTTTTAACAGCTCTCATTTAATTTTATTATTAATTTTGTCTAGTTAAAACATTTATTAGCCACCTTTCTCCCTTGAAGAACTCAAGGTGGTTTACAATATAATAATTATTTAAAAATGCAATATAAATAATATAAATAAAACGACAATTATAAAAAACACATAAAATGTCACAATGTAAAAACACTGCTCAGGACTGCCAATAAATAAAAGCTAAATCAGTCAAATGCAATTCTGAATAAGTCTGCCTTTGGCTGCCTCCTGAAGATCAACCATGAGGCGGCTGTTCCATGATCGTGGGGCTGTGGCCGGGAGAGCCCCCCCCCTCTCTCTCGTGCCCTCCAGACGAGCGTCTTTGACTGGTGGGACAGTCCAGGAGGGCCTCTCCCTCGGACCTCAATTCTGGGGCAGGATTTGAATTGAATTGCATATTGTGGCCCATACAGAAAGCACTCAGTGGTGGCAGATGAATTTTTAAAGTTAATATGGAAACAGCAACTATAAGAATGTCGTGCACTCCATTCTTATTTCTTACTGCAAAATGTTCTAATGAAAACTAAGCTTTGTAATTCTACCGGGGATCGCCAAGGGACACTACAGTAAAATCATTATTGAAAAGCCGTTTCTAGGCACCACGGGGACCAAGCGCTTGGGATTTGTCAAGCCCTGTCCTAAGGGGCAGGAAGGGGGTTGCCTCAGTGCTTAGTTCTCGTGGCCCCTTCTTACACACCCAGAGAAATGCTGATCACTTTGGGGTCAGGCAGCAATTTTTCTCCAGGCCAGTTTGGCTGGAGATCCTGGAGGTTTTTTGTCATCTTCTGGGCATGGAGCAGAGGTCACTGGGTCGGGGTGGAAGGGGAGGTATTTGTGAATTCCCTGCATTGTGCAGGGGGTTCGACTAGATGACCCTGGAGGTCCCTTCCAACTCTATGATTCTGTGGTTCTCAGTGGATGTTGAGACTTGCTGTTGCTTTTCCTCATCACTGCCTTTTGTGGGATGCAAATTCCCCCCTCTCCAAGGGATGTCACATAGAGGCTGGGCTGGGCTGGGGGGGCACTAAAGACCCTGGTGTCAAGAGGTCAGACTTTGCCTCACTACAAGCAGCACCAAGCAATGGTCTTGGAAGGCCCTTTTGGCTTGCTGGGTTGCCCTCCGGAAGCCACTGCTTCTCAGCAGTCTCCCTGACAGAACTCCAAACTTGGCAGCAGGAGGTTCCCCCACTGGGGGCACGAAGCAGGTTTCCCCACCTGTTCCGGCTCTCTGCAAGCGGCCTTCTGGCTGCCTGGCTGCTCTGCTTGTGCATCAGAATCAAATCCTTCTGCTTCAGACTAGCTCCCTTCTGAGCCTTGGGCCCAAACCCTACAAGTGGCCAATAATGTGGGGAGAAGCCATGGGCAAGTGGCTCTTGTGCTACTGACAGGACATGCAAACGGCACTCACTTAACACCTCTGTGATCTGCACGGCCAAGAGAGCATTAACATTCTTAAACGCAGGACAGCTGGTGGGGCATGGAGCACTGCTGACACATGGGCGTGTCCACAGGCACGGTTTTTCCTTGCAAAGAACATCATCTACAAACTAAATGTGGGCAGGAGGGAGGTGGAAAAACAGAGTGATCTACAAAAGTTGATGGGTGCTGGCCACCCCCACCCATTTGGCAATAGGGAATACTGGAGGCAAGGAGGGGGATCCGGGCCGCTCCCTTCTGACAACTCGGCGAACCAGCCTCCGTCCTCTCTGTCTGCCTTTGGCCCTTCCCCATGCCGGCTGTGTGCAGTGCACCTTCCCCGTGCCTTTTTTTCTGGAGCAAGTTCCCTGCACCAGCCACAGCCACAAAGAGCTCGAGGCACCCTTGCCTTAGATTTGTTATTTCTACTTTCTTTCTGTTTGAGGCAATTAAAATGTTTTTTAAAATTTAAAAACCGTGAGGAGACACATAACGGAAGCAATGTGGGAAACCCCCCTGGCAACTCCCTTGCAGACAAGCCGTGCCCTCGCTCTGGCTGGACTTTTGCATCGCATTAGAACCTCCGCGGTCTGCCCCGCTGACCAAGAAGCCTCACAGATAACCACCGACTGGCCCGCAGCCTGAGCAGCGTCTGAATCTCAGGGCCAAACCTCCTGGGCCACTGAGATGGGTCATGAATGCCCCTCGCCCACGGGAAGGAGGGAGGGAGGGTGGCACATTGCTGAGTCAGGGAGCCCCCCCCAACTCTCCCACCCTGGGAACCCATAGCCTGGCAAAGGGGACGACGGCCAACCCATCAGGAGACCAGCTGCCACTGGGCTCACAAACCCCAACCAACCCCAAATGTGGTGGGGATCAAATCAGCATCTGGAAAAGTAAAAGCTCGGTGGGGGGGTTAATCCTATTATGATCCGGTCTTCCCTGAACCAGATCTTAATGCTGCCATTCGCATAAATGCTGAAATTGGCATTTTCTTTGACAGAAGCCCTTAGTATTTGGAAGGGGCATGCATGCCCATCCCAACTTTCGCTGCTGTTCCAGCTCCCCCAAGTGCCAAGGTCAAGGTCCCCCACCCCCAAGGCTGGGCCACAAGGCATGTATAATTTAGCGGGCACGCACCCCCAGTACCTCCCTGCATCCTGAAAATTATTTTATTACCATAGCGAATGGGTTTCAGAATCACACAGGATGGATTCTGAGAGTCAGCCTGCTAACGCAACCCAGATCTACAAACACACCAGCAGCCTTGGAGGCTCCGAGAAAGACAGACATTGGGGGGGTGGGGGAAATCAATTCCCCTTGTAATCTCCTCAAACTCTCCTTTTATTACCCTTAATTGGCAGAGATCACAAGAACAAGGAAACCCTGGGAGATGAAATGCTGCTTGGAACCCAGTAGCCAAGTTTCTGGAGCCAGGTGCAGGGCCTGTAAAATTGTGTTCACTGATTGGGCGTGAAAGAGCCCCAGGCGGTTAACAAGACCCGCTCTCACTTGGCTCCAGAGTCCGGGCTGGTTCAGGCCAGGAGGAGGAGGGGCAGGCTCCTCCCTGGAAGGGGTTAACAACTGCGGGGGGGGGGGGGTCCCCCTCTGCGCCAGCCAGGACCTGCCCAGGGCCTAATGCACTTCTGTGATAGATGACTGTTTCTGATTTGCAAATTTCATTTTAAGTTAAATATACATTGATTTAGCATCCTCTTACAGCACAAATATTCTTTTTCTCATGCAAAATAAGCGTGTTTCTTGGTCAACTGACGTTTTGTGAAAATGGACTGGAGGTAGCTATTTATGAATAATTAAGGCTAAAATGTTTTTCAGATCCCTTCAATGCCTTTTTTATCTTAAAACATTTATATCATGTCAGAAAGGGCTTGTTGTACCAAAAAGTAAGCTTTCCATTAAAATAATGCAGAAAATGACATCTCTAATTTCAGTAATAGCTCTGACTTCTCAGCGAAATCTTGGGCTGCTTGTGGCAGCAAGAGCTCTTTTTGGAGTAATTTTCTGCCTTATCCTCTCTGGCGTTCAAAAGACTTCATCGGAAATATTTTCAGCGTGGCAAAGGATCCCAATTTGAAAGTCTTTTAAAAGTACTTACACTGGTTAAGCCCTTTTCCCTTTTGGGGAGAGAAAGAAGAAATATAATTAGTTTTAAGTGGCTCGGTTTTATATATAAGGAAATATTTTAAAAAGAGAAAGAAATCAGAAGAACATGTTGCAAGCCTTCTGTGTTGGTCCCTCATTCATGGGAAGTATTTTCTAGCAGAAAAACCAGAATAGTACCTAAGAGTTTGGATATTTTAATTAAAGAAACGCTACACAGAAAGGGAACCCTCCTTCATTTCTCCTGTAAATGTTTTGTTTCTCTCTAAAGAAAAATGTCTGCAGAGAAACTCTCTCTCTATAATTTCATTTAAGAGTAATGATAGGAGAACACTTTTTCCTTTAGTGAAATTAAGAGGAATAATTATCTCTGATCTAATAAGCATTATCTGAAAATAGATGTTAACAGCTTAATTTGTGATTTCTTTAAAAAGCCTTCTGTGGTGCTGTTTAGACTGACACTTCGGAGCCCGGCTTTTTAAAGCAACAATTAAGAAATTGTTGATAGATGTTAAATGTTACCGGCGATTCTGAACAATTATGCGTGCATGTTCTTTTTATCTCCTGACTGGAGAAGGGTAAAGCGAATGTGAAAGTGTCAGACCAGGCGCAGAAACTAAAAGTGGTGGGAGAGCTGTCCGCAGCCTGTTCTTGCACCAATGAAACGAAGCCCGTGCTTCACCGGAGCCATACGCGAATCCCTGGCTGCGAGGGGAAGCTGCCTTTGTCAGAACGCCGAAAGTCGTGGCGGGGCCGGGGGGAGCCTCGGAGAGGCAGCTCTTCCCTCGCATTCAGCAGCTGTGGGCTGTTTCGGGAGGATGCGACCGAGGGCTCCGTTGTAGGCGAGTACAGGCTTCCAGCGGGGGGGGGG
>NW_015176493.1:123242-147439 GCF_001447785.1 Gekko japonicus | reverse complement strand
CCGGGGCTGCTGCTGCTGCTGCAGGACGGACGGACGGACGGACGGAGGAGATCCTCACACACACCCACACACACTCCCCCCTACTCTTCGGTCTCGGCTCTTCGTCTGTCCCGCTCGGCGACTTGGAGCGCAGGCGAGAGAGTCGTGCGGCAGCGAACCTCGGCTGACCCTGTGGACAGATCGCGGGCGGGGAGGTACAGTGCCATGATGCCTCGTGCCGGGATGGGGATCTGCCCTCGTGGTCCCAAGCCAGGGACAGAAGGGGCGTCTGCAGCCCGCCTCTCTTCCCAAGGCGGACCCCACGTGGCCCGCATCCTTCTCCCCTCCTCCGCTTTACCCTCGCGACAGCCCCGTGAGGTGGGCCAGGCCGAGAGTGTGCCTGACGGGTCCTGGTTCGGCGCCTTTAACCACACGACGCAGCAGACAGCATTGGGGAGGGGGGCCCTGTCTGGAGATCGGCGGGGCCAGGAAATCCCAGGGCCTTTCGTTTGGGGCCCTGGAACTCCCGCGATAGACCTTGGGGGCCAGTGTTGAGACTCCTAGGCTTAAAGTTTTATTTATAAGTTTTCAACTTTACAAAAAAGTAAACATATACCAAAATAAATATACATTACCGTCTGTTACTTCGTTCTTTCTCTAACCATTCATATAATCCCGACCACCTTTTTTCAAAGATCTTTACATCCTTCCCGCATAACAACACATTCAATTTAGCTATGCCCACCACAAATGGGCAGACAGACGGGCATGGGGGTCCTTCTATTATCATGGGCGGGTGGCAAGAGCCAGCAGAGTTATTTCATACGGGGAGGGGGCATCTTTGTCTGGGGGCCCATCCGGCTCTCCTGCCGCCTTCTTCAACATCCAGTCCTTTTGTGCCGCTCCCCCCTTCTTCCCTGGCCTTCCTCTCCCCCCACCCAGTGAAGAGGGCCCTTTGAGTGCTGCTGGGGACGCTGCTGCTCCGCATGGTCTTCCCGGGGGTGGCTCTCCAGCAGGGCTCAGCGCACCTAAGGAGAGAGAGGACCATCGGGACTGGATCACTGTTCTACAGGTAGTGTTGCCAGTCTCCAGGTGGTGGCTGGAAATCTCCTGGGATCACAACTGACCTCCGGGTGACAGATCAGTTGACCCGGAGGAAAGGGTGGCCTTGGAAGGCTTTGGACTCTCTAGCATTCTGCCCTGTTGGAGGCCCCTCCCCTTCCCAAACCCCACCCTTCTCAGGCCCCACTCCCCAAAATCTCCAGGTGTTTCCCAACCCGGATCTGGCAACCCCATTTACAGAGTGACACAACCAAGCAGCACTGGTCCATTCAAGCAAGAGGGCTGTTGCACGGGAAGGCACGTCCAGGCTCTGCTCCCGGATCGGTTCCTCAGGACAATCTGCATCTCTTTGGTCTGGTGGATATTAGGAAAGGTTTTAGGTAGATTTAAGGTGCTGGGCAAGCTGCCCCCGTGTGTTCCCTTGCCTTTGACTCCGTGGGAACTGAGCAGAGGAGGGCGCAACAACTAACGGGGGGGGGGCGTGCCTCTCCCAAGGGACTGGCATCCTTTTAAAACAGCTGCCTGCGGGGGGGGGGGGCTGCTTCCAGTTGCTCCAGTAGGGACTAGACGGAAATTTGGCTTGTATTTTGCCTTTTCATTTTTATTGGAGCGGATTCATTATATGGGACTGAGTCTATCGGAGCAGGCCGTGTCTCAAGTTAGCAGGTTTACTGGGCAATTACCGTTTTCGAAGGCATGAAGTTTGGGGGAAGCAACTCAGCCACCACACCTGCCCCATCGAGGGCAAGGGGAGAGGAGGAGCCAGCCAGCCTCTTGGGCATGGGAGACCCTTCTCATGCCACCCACAGTCTTCAAGGGGTTTGCCCTCTCATGCCCAGCCGCACAAGGGCTGTTTTCTGGCTGCACGTGGCTGCCGCCTGTATGAGCATAATCTTGAATCTGTGCCCTCCAAGAACTCCTCTCCAGGGATGGAATTCCCTGCAGCCAACCACAACTGGCTAGAAGGCAGCACCATTCAGAAATGAGAACTTAAAAAAAAATAGTGATTATGACTATTTTTCTATCTAACTTTTTAGAAGTCCGGACAGCCAGGACCATTGCAGGCTTCCTGCCTGTGGTCTGAAGGGGCCCTTCTCTCTCTCTCGCTTTGCCTCCCCCCTCCCCACCTTTCCTTTCCCAGCTCCTCCTTAAGGCAGAGCAGGACTCTGTGGTCTGCACATGCCATTTAATCCTTTGAAGAATCACATCAATCAGGCCTTCATAAACTTGTAAAAACAATATTTTGATTCCATCAGACACAAAGCCCTGCAGTCTGTGGCTAATTAATGCGGGGTCACTCCGGCTGTGGTCAAATATTTACCCCCTGTCCTGCGCTCCAGACACCACCAAGGACCTGAGAGGTGGGCAGGAATTGATGATGCGCCTGTCACTGTTGAGGGAAGCGGGCAGCGCCAGGAGCCACCTCGGGAAGGAAGGTGGCCATGGCCCAGGGAACCCCCCCCCCCAGGCCCGTGAGCACCTCCTCTCTGGCCCAGAGCCTCTGCACCTGCCCTGCTCCCCCCACTCCGCAACATGGATCGGATGCTGCCAAAAAATGGAGACCTGCCAGGAGGGGCAAAGGGAATTCAAGGCTGGCTGTCAGACTGCCCGGGGGGGGGGGGGGTTTGCAGAGGGCACAGCTGCAGACGGAAGTTCTGAGTCTGGGCCAGAGGCCGACGGCACCGGGAGCTACAGAGAGACAGGGGGGTTACGCAGTTGCCATTTTGGGTGGTCATGGACATGTGTATTTCCCAGCTTCAGTTTGCGAGATCAGAGACTTACACTCACAGAGATTACACATTTGCATGTACCAAAGATGGAAAACGTGCCATATTCATACCTAAATGCCAGTTTGGTGTAGTGGTTAAGTGTGCGGACTCTAATCTGGGAGAGCCGGGTTTGATTCCCCACTCCTCCACTTGCACCTTTCTGGACGGCCTTGGGCAAGCCATAGTTCTGTCAGAGCTGTTCTTGAAAAAGAGCCGTTTCTGTCAAGAGTTCTCTCAGCCCCACCCACCTCACAGGGTGTCTGTCTGTTGTGGGGAGGGGAAGGGAAAGGAGCTTGTAAACCACTCTGAGACACCTTTGGGTAGTGAAGGGTGGGGTATAAACCCAACCTCTTCTTCTTCTTCTTTTACCTCACAGGGTGCCTGTTGTGGGGAGGGGAAGGGAAAGGAGCTTGTAAGCCGCTCTGAGACTCCTTTGGGTAGTGAAGGGCCATGGGGTATAAACCCAATATCTTCTCCTCCCCCTCTAAATGGGATGATCCCAGGTGGGGTGAGCTCCCCTTCCACACAGTCTAACCACCAAAGCTGTAGCAATGGGAAATGGGTTTTGCTCTCCCCTGTTGTCCATTTTATCCTCACAAGGAGGACAACGCTGGGAGGAAGGGTGGGCTGAGAGGGGGTGGAGTGAGGGGAGCGTTTGGAGACCACACCGCAGGACCTCTCCTTCCTCTGGCCTCCCAGCCCGCCTTTCCGTTTAGCTAGCAAGAGCAGCCACCTGAGGTCTTTCTTGCCACAGCCCCCTGAGACACGTCCCTTTCAACAATGACTAGCCTTTCAGAGCCTTAGAATTTGGGCAGGTGCAGTTTCTCGCCTTGCCCTGTTGTGGCCACACAGCTTTCATAAGAACCTCAGAAGAGCCCTGCTAGATCTGATCAGTGGTCCCTCTAGTCCAGCATCCCGTCTCACACAGTGGCCAATCGGTTCCTCTGGACGGCCAGCAACAGGGCACAGAGTCTGAAACTTTCCCCTGAGGTTACCTCCTGGCTCTGAGATTCAGAGGTTGACTGCCTCTGAATGTGGAGGTTCCCCTCAGCCTCCAGGGCTCGTAGCCACTGATAGACCTCTCCTCCCTGAATCTAATACCCTCTTTTAAAGCTGTTTGTTCCTGTGGCCATCACTACATCCTCTGGCAGTGAATTCCACATTTTAATCACTCTTTGTGTAAAGAAGCATTTCCTTTTGTCCGTCCTGCCCACCAGTTCCATTGGATGCCCTCGAGGTCTAGTTTTTGGAGAAAGGGAGAGCAATTTCTCCTTGTCAACTCTTTCCGCCTCTCATGCATCATTTTATCAACCTCTATCATGTCGTCGTCCCCCTTAGTCCTCTCTTTCCTAAACTGGAAAGTCCCAGATCCTCTTCAGCCTCTTGGTTGCCCTCCTCTGTGCTTCTTCCAGCTCTGCAATGTGCTTTTGGAGATACAGGGACTGGAACTAGACACAGTATTCCAAATGAGGCGACACCATAGACCTATCCAGGGGCATTACAATATCGGTCGTTCTCTTCTCAGTCCCTTTCCTAATAACCCCTAACCCAGGGCTTGCCTTTTTCACTGCTGCAGCACTCCGGGTTGACACTCATTGAGCGTCCACTAGGACCCCAAGACCTTCTCCCCCCCCCCAGTCTCAGCAAGTTCAGACCCCCATGAGCCTAATTAAACTTTATTAAAATATTTTATACAACATACAGAAAAAGAAAAATTCAAGTCCCAAGCACAGTGTATATAATAACAAGACAAATGTTATTAACAAGTTCACAACAATATACGATCAAGTATTCTAGATAAAAGAATTCGTGTCTAAAGGAAAAAGTCAACCTTGTAACACTTTAATTGAACAATAACAGTTTGTATTTAACATTCTTTATAGATTCCCAATCAAATTTGTCTTATGTTGATCTTGTTGAGAATGGGATACCAAATATTGAGAGGATTCATGAGATGGGTCTCTATTTGATTTACCGAATAGGTTACATTAAAGTTTTCTAAAAGGAAAAGATCCCAAACCTTGTGAATCAAGTGTTGTAAAGTAGGGAGTTTTGTACATTTCCAATTCTTGGCAATTAAATTTTTTGCGGCAGTAAGTAGAATGCCTATCAGTGTTCTATCAACTTCTATGGGATCTTCATTTGGCCATAAATTAAGCAAAATTAAAGCAGGATCCATGGGTACTTCACATTCGGTCAAAATCTTAATTTTATGTAATACTGCCTTCCAGAAGTTGTTGACGAATTTACATGACCACCAACAATGAAAGTACGTGGCTAATTCTTGACAGCCTTTCCAGCAATGAGGTTTCAAATTAGGTATCGTATGAGATAATCTAAGGGGAGTTAGATACCAGCGGAGTAGAACCTTAGTGTTAGCTTCGGAAATATAAAGTGAGTGGCTCATTTTTACTTGCGATTTCCAGATAGTTTCCCATTGGACCCATGAGCCTATACTTGAAGCTGGGATTCTCTGCCCCAGTTGGCATCGCCTTACTCTCACCATCCTGAATAATAGGGTGTCCTCTGCCACTACACTACACACCCCTAGTTCCAGATAATTGATGAAAAAATCAAGGCCCCAAGACCAATCCTTGTGTGTGTGTGTGGGGGGGACTGCTTCTTTCCCTCCATTGTGAGAGCTGCCCATTGATTCCCACTCTTTGCCTCCTGTCACTTAACCAGGCTGCAGGCCGGAACCCAAAGGGTTGGGGTGGGGAATGGGGAATGCATCAGAGAGAGAGAGAGCTTCCAGAAAGCCCACCCTAACCAGGGCCCCTGCAGGGCTGGCTGAGCAGTGGCACCTTCATGCCAAGCAGGCTTCTCCTGCAGGCGCCTCTCAGTCAGCCGTGGGTCTCCACATGTGAGCGGAGGTGGGACGGGAGCCTGCAAGGGCACTGCGGGGAGGAGTCCTGGACACTGCGCACACACCTTCTGTTCATGATTGAGCTTCGCTAACATCTTTTATTAAACAAGCCTCGCAGCTCATCTTGAAGGGCTGCGTGAGATACGGAATATCCTTCAGGCGTACACCTCTCGCTCACTGCCTGGATCACAGCACGGGTCTTTTGACTGGCAGGTCTCCATTTGCCCATGGTCAATCATACCCCCACCAAAAAAGCACTGGAAAGCCTTGTACGGCTCAGGAAGGCTGAAACACCTGGGAGAGGCACCTGGGCAGAGCATGTGCACAGGCACGCACTCACACACACATCCCCCCTACAAAATACGCTGGCCTTTCCTAAGGTAAAGATAAAGGTTTCCCTTGCTCGAAAGCCAGTCGAATCCAACTCTAGGGGTGTGGGGCTCATCTCCGTTTCCAAGCCGCAGAGCCAGCGCTGTCCGAAGACATTTCCGTGGTCATGTGGCCGGCATGACTAGACGCCGAGGCACACAGAACGCTGTGACCTTCCCACCGAAGCAGTACCTATTTATCTACTTGCAATTTCTTGCTTTTGACCTGCTAGGCTGGCAGGAGCTGGGGCCAGAGGCGGGAGCTCACTCCGTCCTGTGGCACTCGGGTCCTGAATTGCGTAACTACCGACCTTCCGGTCTGCAGTTCAGCATCGTAACCACTGAGCCACTGCGACCCCACCATCCTCCCTTTCCGATCCTCCCTTAAATCTGAGCCCCGTGAAGCATAAGGAGACGGCAACGACGGGTGGGGCGGGAGGCGCCCAGCAGAAAAGGTACCAAGAAGAGGTCTCCCCTTTTATGCCCCCAGCCAGGGCTCTTTTTGTAGAAAAAGCCCAGCAGGAACTCATTAGCATAATAGACCACACCCAACAGCAGAAACATATTAGCCTATTAGGCCACACCCATGACAATACAGCTTATTAGCATATTAGGCCACACACCCCGTGTTACCAGAAGTGTGGTTATCCAGCCACACCCACCTTTTGCTTCTTATTCTGTTTACCTTGTTTGTTGTCAAAACCCTGGGCCTTTTTTGTAGCAGGAACTCCTTTGCATGTTAGGCCACACACCCCTACTGTAGCCAATCCTAATGAGTTCCTGCTGTTGGGTGTGGCCCATTATGCTAATGAGTTCCTGCTGGGTGTGGCCAACTCAGGAACTCCGTTCCTGTGCGTTCCTGCCCAAAAATAGCCCTGCCCCCAGCCATCTGGAACTCTGTCAAGCATCTCTCCGGTGGTCACAGGTTCTCCTTCTGGGGTGACGTGTATAGCCACGTTCCCTCTTCCATGGACACTTCTGCTCCTCCTCAGGCCACGGCTGCTCCGCCTCAGACGGGCTCTCAAGCCTGCTTTACCCCTCAGTGGGAAACGGGGTGGGGAGAATAGAAAGGGAGAGGGCACGGGTGGGCACAGAAAGCTTCTTTGGGGCACAGCACCCATCCAAGCAGGCCCATGGCAACAGTGGGGGGGCGTCTCGGGGCTAGGCCCCCGGACTTACTGGCAAGGCCCCACGACTTCCGATCCAGCTCAGGGCCCCCGAGCAGTGGTGGATTGGGGGAAGGAGCTGGGTAGTCCTTTAATTCGACTAGACAGTGCCCCCTAAGAAATGTAAATGCCCCCCAACTAAAAATATCCTGGCTGTGGGCCTGCATCTGAGTGGAAACCCAGGCTTGCTTAGGGGAGGAGCCCTGCAGGTCCTCTGGCACTGGGAAGACAGGGCAGGATGGGCACGCTCTTTGGGACTCTGCCGAATTCTGCTGGGCTCTCAGGGCAGGGGGGGGGCGTTATCAGTTCAGCAGGGCTCCTGTTGCCCTACCTGCTGCATTCACAGCCTGGCCCCAGTATCCCTGGGGCAAAGGCAGCTCCCATCCCCATTTCTCTGGGGTCAAAGAGTCTCCTTCCCACAGCCTGCAGTTTCCAAGCGCCCCCTCGGTTTCCCTAGCTTGTATTCCAGAGAAATTCCCCCAAATCAAAGGCAAAAAATATTCATTTCAAGAGACTTTCCAGAAACGTCAGACGTGGGAAATGTACCTCTCCTAACGAGGGTTTCTGGCCTATGGCCTGCAAGCGGCTAAGTAAAGCAGCAGACTGGAGCATGTATCAGACGGGAGTCCTGCCTTGGCACAGCCAGCCCCAGCTCCTCTGGCGCTCCAAGGGAAGGGTGGCAAATCAGGCAGTTGGCAGAGCAAGGAGGAGCCCTGGACGAAAGCCTCCGCAGGGAACATCGTCTGTGTCGAAGCCTGTTCAGGCCCCGCAAGGGAGAAGGATGATCTTACCCTTCTGTTAAAACTAAAAACCCCTTGTAAAAAGAAAACTCGAGCAGATCAAGAGGGCTACGGCTCTGTTGAGGATACGGGGTGGGGTGGGGGACGATATCCGTGCAATTATCTTAGCTGGGCAAGGTCTGGAGGGGCCTGGGCGGATCGGGCTGCCCCGCCCGCCAAGCCCTGTCGCCACCCCGAGAGCCCCGCGTCCATGTTGTCAGCGCAAGATGAAAGCCCATCAGAAAGCATTAGCTTCAGCCTTGAAACATTGGGAGATGCCCGAGAGGTCCCAGCTGATCATCTGTTCCCTCGTCCAGCGTATTTACTTGATGAAATTTGTGGCCACAATGTGTTCTTACTTTTCATTCAGGTTGGCCTCAGATCCTGGGAACTGATCACAGGCTAATGAGAGCTGACAAGGGAACGGTGTGATTGGCCGGCTGGGTCTCAGCCGCAGCTGCTGCTGCAGGTACACGCCTGCCGGGCATATTAGAGGCTCGCTCCTGGCACTAATTGGGGGCGCGGGAAAAGCAGATATGCCAACTGGGGGGGGGGAGGGGGTGTCGACAGTGCTGCTCTTGCGGCTCCAGTCACACAGAATCCAATCTAAGCCGCTTTCTGACAAACACCCCCGCACCCCCTCTCTGCACGCTTTGCTTCTTGCTCCAGCAGATATTTAGCGGGGGGGGGGGCTTTGCAAACATTGCCCCCTAGGCAGCAAAGACGTACGAGAGGCCTGACCTTTCGGGAACTGCCTCGGTCAAGTCCTTTGAAGCTGCTGTTGCTGCACGACTGCCCTGGTGCAGCAAGAACCTGGCCGCAGGCTTGGCACGGAGGTCACGCCACCCACACTGGTTACCCCAGCATTGAAGGCGGGCACCAGCTCTGTTCTCTTTCTCAGACAGGATTTGAAAAGAAAGACCTAGCAAGGAAGATACGATCAGCCCCCCCCCACTCCCCCCCCGGCCATCTCTGCCCTCGAGCAGCTGCATCTGGAGGGGGGAAGAGGAAGAGGAGAGAGGCCATTTTGTGCATCCCTTGGATTCACCGTCAGCCTCCGCCTTCGGCTGAATGGCACCAAACTCGTGCATTCCCCGTGGCAGACGCGCCCCAGGAGGAGAAAGGGCCATCGCATGCATTGGCCTTAGCTTTATAAGGTAGCCTCCTTTTGTTGTTGTTCAGTCACACAGTTGAGTCTGACTCTTTGCGACCCCATGGACCAGATCACGCCAGGCCTTCCGGTCTTCCGCCGTCCTCTGAAGTTGGCTCAACTTCATGTTCGTTGCATCTATGACACTGTCTGACCATCTCATCCTTTGCCGTCCCCATCTTCTTTGACCTTCAGTCTTTCCCAGCATCAGGGTCTTCTTCTCCAGTGAGTGCTCCCTTCTCATGTGGTGGCCAAAGTATTTGAGCTACAATTTCATTATCTGGTGGTGGCAGCAGCAGCGGCAGCAGCAGAGAAGTATTTCCCCGCCACTTTTCCCGCCCTTTCTCTCCCTCGGGAAAAGGCAGCTGCGCAGATCAAAGCAGAACTTGGAAGAGGCGGCGTGGAAATCTCCTCGAGGTCGATACGTAAAAGTCTCTGCCTCCAGCCGCAGTCCGGCCGGGCCGTTCTTCTGCAGGTCCCAGCTGACGTTGTCTGCCGCCCACTTTTCCCGCCCTTCCCCTCCCCTCGGGAGAAGGCGGCTGCGTCAGTATCAGGGCCTGAGCCCCTTGAAAACCCCACCCCATGATCCCTTTTTCTTTCTTTTTTTGCCCCCCCCCAGGTAGGGGATTTTTAAAATTTGCATTTTCTATAAACTACAAAGAAAACAAGGAGGGGTATCTACATACTATGGGTGAAAGTAAAGAAAAACCTCTAAAAACCCAAGAGATGGTGGTCCACCAGGACTGCCCCTCGCTCTCGGGAGGCCAGGAGGAGGCAGCCGGGCAGGGCCTCACGCGGCAGGCAGAGGAGCTGGGCCACGGGCGTATTTCCCCCCCCCCGCTCAGACCGGGGTGCATGCGCAGGTAGAGCCTTGCAAGAGCCTGCTAGGGGCAGCCAGCAATCCCGGGGGCGGGGGGGACACTGCCTTCCAAGACAGGTAAATGAGGGGCCGTATAAAACAGCCAAGTATTGATGTTGTAGTGAAATCCCAGAAAAACACATTGGCAGACAGGTAAATTTGTCACTAATAATTTAATGTAATTTCCCTAAAACGGAGGTAATAGGTACTCAGGGATTACACCTCCAGGGTTTACATCAAATGTTCACATGGAATATCACCAAATAATATACTTTTTAAAAATGCAGACAGTTTGTCTGACATGTTAGTTTATGAGAAACATCACTCTTCTGCAATGAAGGGATGGGGGGGGTAGGTAGATATCACCCCTCAAACAGGCATAGCCTATCTTGCCCTCAGCCCCTCTCAGATATGACACCACAGATCTTGTGGCTGACAAGAGATGAGGGCGCCTGGCCCTTGCAGCCCCTCCCCTCCAAAACAAGATGGCCTCCCCTCGCCAAACATGAACAAACCACGTGGGCAGGGAATCTGCTTTCCAGGCGCTCACACCAGATGTGAGGCAGCATCTTTGCCTCTCTGCTGCAGAGAGACCGCCCAGAGCTGGTTGTTTCGTGGCATCCATCTAACCCTGTGCAAATCAAGAATAAAAAAAACTCATTTTCTCTCTAAGTGTTAGTATGATTTCTTTTCGCTTATCTTCTTGGATGGTTGGTTCACTACACAGGACGAGGGTCTGCTTAAAACATCTTTCTCAAGTACAACATTTTGCCAGGAAGGTTTTAAAAACATCTCTTGGAAGCCACAAAAGTAAGTAGAGAGAAATACTGAGCCCAAGGCCAGCGCTGCCCCCCACCCACCCACCCCTGCCACCATCGCTTTGTTGTGCACATCTGGCTCTGCGAGGGGAGCCCCGGGGCTCCGTTTCGGGCTGCTGCTGCAGGCCCAGGCTGTGAGCATCCCATACAAAGGCCCAGTAACGCTTGTTGTTGTTGTTGTTGTTGTTCAGTCGCACAGTCAAGTCCGACTCTTCACGACCCCATGGACCAGATCACGCCAGGCCCTCCTGTCTTCCACCGTCCTCCTACCCTGGCACAAAGGGTGGGTTTGGTTGCTGGAGGAGGTGGGAGATGATGAGCCAGAGGAAGAACAAGTATGGACTGGTATTTACAAACAAAGCAAAAACACCAGCATTGTGGAGTGTCTTGCCGTTCCTTTAGGGGGGGAAGTGACAAAGGACCACAAAGTCAGCAGACGGTGAAGGACCAGCTCCCTAAGAACAAGCAGTCCAACAGGCCACGGGAGAAAGCCAGATGGGGTTGAGAAGAGGGTTTGCTGAAGAAGTCCACCTCCACAGACCCAGCCTAGGAGCGACTGGTTGCAGGGCACACCCCATCTCTCTTGCTCAACTTGCATTTGAAATGAATGATGCAGGGAATTTTGCTTTCCCCTAAGACAAGCCCCAGCCTGGCGGTGTTGGCTGCAGGCACAGTTCCAGAGAAAGGAGAGGAAAGGATCCCTGCCTTCGAGGGGTGCCTTGTTCCATCTCTTCCCCGCCCTCACACAGGATTCCCTGCAGCCCAGCTTGCTGGATCCAATTCAGTGTTTATTACCCAGCTTCTTTTAACTGTTTGCATACAACAGAGACTCCCGTGCAGTAAGAATGCCAGCCGTGTCCAAAGATATATTCCAAGGGCAAGCCCCAACACCCAGAGGGGGCCAAAATACTACCTGGCTTTGGCCCTGTGAACTTCTCAAGGCGGGTAAGATCTGGACAGTTCTTATGAGCTAAATAACCTCCAGTGCATGGTCTCAACTAAGAGACGGCTTCACAGAGGCCAATCCCTTCTGAGGGGCACACCTTTAATCACCAGTGGACAAAACGGTTGATTCATAAAACCAACAAATCCCCATGGTCTCTGCTAAGGGATGATGTGTCCACAGCCCCACCATTAGCCTCCAAAGGCACATTTCCGCACTTCAAAGAATGGTCTCCTGGCTGATGTGATGAACTGCAGGGGACTTCTTCTTTCTGCTCTGTGAATCTCAGAGTTACCTTCTCAATTTTTTCTGGAAACTTGCAGCAACAAACTGGACTCCCCCCCCCCAAAAAAAACAACAACATGGAAGTTGTGGTGCAGCGGCCAGAGGCTACCCGATGCCTGCTGCTCGTGCGCTGGTTCATCTCAGACCCAGGACTGCAACGGTTCCGCTCAGCTCCCTGAGCCTCTCCTTAATTTTCGCCGCTACCACCACTTTCTGCTTGCTTCTTTGAGAAGGCTCCCAAAAGGCATCCACCAACACAGAAATGGAAACAGTCCACTCAAGAGCTTTTCACCGGCTCACACCTCCCCTCCAGGGCTTGAGGTCCCACTGCATGGCTGCTGCGATGTCTTCTGTGTGGCTGCAAAGGCGAAAGGAAAGGAGTGGCACTGCTTGTTCCTGGGGAGTTCCTGTATAGACAGGAACTCTCATGCTGGGGCAAGGGATGCTCTGTCTTCTTGGTGCTTGGGGGGGGGCAACAGTGGGAGGGCTTCTGGTGTCCTGGCCCCACTGCTGGACCGCCTGATGGCCCCTGGTATTTTTGGCCGCTGTGTGACACAGAGTGTTGGACTGGAGGGGCCACTGGCCTGATCCAACATTGGCTTCTCTTATGTTCTTATAAGAGGGAATTGGATAAACATCTGGAGCAGAGGTCCATCAGTGGCTATTAGCCACAAGGTATAGATAGGGGCTCTGGGGCAAGTGATGCTCTGTCTTCTTGGTGCTTGGGGGGGGGTCAACAGTGGGAGGGCTTCTAGTGTCCTGGCCCCACTGCTGGACCTCCTGATGGCACCTGGTATTTCTGGCCACTGTGTGATACAGAGTGTTGGACTGGATGGGCCTTTGGCCTGATCCAACATTGGCATCTCTGATGTTCTTATGGGGGCCAAAGCCCCACCTTTGCAGTGCCTCTGTGCAGCTGCTGTCTGGCTGCTTTGTTCTGGGAAGGGGCTGGCCTGACCCGAAGGGGGTCTCCATGGAAGGAAGTTGGACAAGGTTTCTTCTGGGAAGACAAAACACCCATTTTAAAGAAAATTTACTTTAAAGATACGCACACCAATGTGCTGTTTCGGTCTCACGGCAACGTGCCCTCAAGTGGGTTCTTCTTGTTGTCGTTGCGGCTATCAAGTCACACAGCTGACTTATGGCGGGACCCCTCATGGGGTTTTCAAGGCAAGAGCCACTCAGAGGGCCCTTGAGTCGATGCCAGGGAATCCCGCCCTGGTGTCATTTTGGCCCACCTGCGGATGGACATCCGAGCCCCCCCCCCGGTGCACCTGCATTTCCTGTTGTGCCCCCCCCTCGTGGGACAGCTTGCCTGAGGACGCCAGGAGGGCTCCTGACACTTCTGCCATTTCACAGAACGTGCAAAGCAGAAATGCTCAGGAAGGTGTTTTCGTATAAAGACACAGCTCAGGAGGATCCCTTTTCTAAGGAAAAACGATTGGTGTCTATTGCAGCATTTATTGTTTTGTGTGTGTGGGACATGCATACTTCCTTTTGCTGTATTATCTGCTGCCCTTGTAATCAGTGTTCCCTCTAAGCTGAGTTAGTGTGAGCTAGCTCACAGTTTTCTAGCCTCCGGCTCACACATTTTTGTCTTGGCTCAGGAAGGGATGGGGCTCCAGAGCAATCTAATTTATGCTGTGTAGCCAAATCGCTCGCTCACGACTTTAATGCCCATGGCTCACAAAGTAGAATATTTGCTCATAACCCTTCACAGCTTAGAGGGAGCATTGCTTGTAATCCGCTTTCAGCATTATGGCACTGTCGTGCCTTAACTTTTGGTGTTCATTGTTTTCTAATTCTGTGATTCTAGTACTATCGCACTATTTTTGAATATCTTATGCTGTCTAACAAATTTAGAGTCCTGTGGGGGCACCTTTAAGACCAACAAAGGGTTGTTCAGGGTATGAGCTTTTGTGTGTAAGGCATACTTTTTCAAATACATTGGAAGGGTAGGTAAGGTTCAAACTTATAGACAGGGATTTATCAGCAAATGAACATGTAACATGATGATGTTTAAGCTATGCAAAGTCAGAACTAAATAACAAGTTAAGGTTATAAGGTCAACAGTTGTAAAGCAATAAAGGTGTCAAAATATAGCAAATAAATGTCTAAAGGTGTATTTTCTAATTGTGGGAAGCAAACCCAGGACATCCCAGGCGTGGGGATCATGTAACTGCAGTGTCATGTCAGCATGTCTCACTTGCTTTCTCCATTTCCTAGTCCACCTTAGGTAAACGTGCTTGTGTGCACACGGGAACATACACATCACTCCAACAGACATGCACACAACCAATGACCTGTGAGAAGGGAGAGAAACAGGACTGGGAAATGTGCTGGCTCACTGGGCAGAGCAGGGAGCCTTTTGTTTAACGCTGGAACCAGAGAAACCAGGAAGACTCACAGATTCTGAGAAGAGAAATCTGCTCCTTAAAATTGCATTACTGACACTGATGATTCATATTACAAATCGTGCAATTTCCCCATATAAATCTGAATTTCATTTAAGATATTGCAGGCTTAATAAGAACCGAGGCTGCCTCTTTTCCAAAGCAATAAAATATGAAGGCACCTCCTGCCGCACGCTGGACACCTTCAGACCAGAGAGGGGAGGGGAGGGGGCGGGGAGGGGGCGGGGGGGTGCTCCGGGCTGAGGAGCCCTGGGATGAGAAGAGCCACGGGCTGTAATGGCGGGTGGGGAGCATTTCACAATCAGTTACCCAGAGAAGGATGGCATGGGGTGAACTGCGAACACAGACCAAAGGCCTGCACCCCAATGGGCGGCGGGGGGGGGGGAACTGCTGTGCCCTGAAGGTTCCTGGGGGAAACCGGGGCAGTGCCCTGTGGCAAGGTGGTGCAGAGGAGCCCCCATCCCCGTCCCCTGCCCTGCAGTGCTGGGCAGCCAGCCTCCTCCAGGGTCTCCTGAGTCCTGCCTCCCCTGGCAAGGAGACTCCCGGGTGAGCTTTGGCCTTTGTCTCCGGAGCGGATGCTTTGCCCAGCGTGTGGTCAGAGCAGGGAAACGGCAACAATGGCCAGCGAGGGCTTGCCCAGGCGCTGCTTAAAGCTCCGGGCCCTTCTGTGAGCTCCACCACTTATGGGTAGAGTGGCCAGCCCCCGGGTGGGGCCTAGAGGTCTCCCGAAATGACAAGTCATTTCCAGACAACAGAGGTTGGTTCCCCTGGAGAAAATGGGTCCCTTGCTTCCCCAAACGCTGCCGTCCACACGCGCCACCCCCAAATCTCCAGGAAGTTGGGGCTTTCTCACTCCTGTTGACAAGGCCCACTTCCCAAGTCAGTAATCCTAGGAAGAAAGAGGCGTCTTGGCCTTGCTCCTCTTCATTTCCCCTCTCCTCCCATTCAGCCCAACCAGCCTGCCCACCCACTGGGTAAGGGCATGCCCCAGGTGAGTGAGTGAGCCCCAGAGGCGGAGCCTCCTGGGTGGTGGTGGGAGGAGCCAGGGGACGGTCAGGCAAAGCCATTTCCTCTCCGCCACAGCATTTAAATGATGATGATGATCCCGGCCTTGTGAGTGAGCAGTCCGGCCCCTGGGGAAGTCCCGTGAGCTCCATCCACTGTTGTGTCTGGGGTATGTGCCTGTGTGTGTCTGGCTCCTGCCCGCCAGGAGGGTCTTTTGGGATCCTGCCTGATGCTCCCTCCATCGTTGCTTCGCAGTCCATGTTGCTTTGCATTGTCAAACCGCTGACACCCAGTTCATCCAGTTTTTCCAAAGCTCCTTTAAATGTATTTTTTTTAAACAGAAAAGTGAGCACAAATATTTAAAGCGAAAGAAGACATGACCCCAGAGCTTCTGTTTTTGTGGGGTGAGGGGAGGTGGTGCTAATGGAGCAGCTCAGATGAGAGCCGGGATCCCTCCAGAATGTAGTCAGCAAACAGGCAGGGAGCCAAAGCATCTCCCCCCCCCCGGGCAGGGAAGCGCCCCCTGTGCGCCTTCCAGCCAGGCACCCTCCTCTGCGGGTGAGTTACGGAGGGTGCTGTGACAACAGCGGGGGGGGGGGGACTGAAAGCCCCGGAGGAGGAGGAGGCTGCGTCCTTCATTTGCACAAGTGCAGAAAAGAGGGAGGGGAGGCGAGACCCTACCTTTTAATTTCCTGGTTGTTATCAGTTTAAATAACAACCTGACTGTTATTTAAATACATTTCCCCTCTATCTCATTTCTCTGGGGAAAAGGGGAGTTTGGAGAAACAGGAATTAATATGATTTTCCTGCCGGAGACAGGAGCTGAACTGTACTGGCAGTTTGCTTTTCATATGTGCAGGCCTGGCCTGGCATTTCATACCACCGCTTTATGTACTTTCCTCCACGTTATTTGCACGCACACACACACACACACCCCGGCGGCCGGAGTCCCTGTGAGCTGAGTGGCCCCCTGTGCCAGGCGGCAGCGAAAGGCTTGCCCCGGTGGGGACAGTTTTCCGGAGGAGGCATGTGGTGGCCAGGCCAGGCCATGTCAGTTCTCTCTGCCCCTCTGGGGAAAGGATCGGGTGCCCCTGCCCGCCCAACTGATTTATGCAGCAGCCAAATCACTCGCTCGCAACTTTAATGTCGGTAGCTCACAAAGCCGAATTGTTGCTCGCAGGACTCCACATGCAGAGGCAGGACATGGCAACCCACCTCTGTACATTTTGGTCGCCAGAAATCGGGTGCCCTTCCGACCACCAGATTTTTAAAAAATGAAAGCTGGTGATCCAGAGGTCATCCTCATGCCATGACTCTGTAACAGTCTTTGGGTTGCTGATTTGTTTTTCTTTTTAAACTCTCAGGCAGCATTGGGGGGGGGTGTGCAATCATGGGCTCCTTTCCAGCTGCACAAAAATACCACAAGAGAATCACAAAAATACCACAAGCGAAAAAACAAAACTGTGACAAATCACTAAGATAATTTTCACTTGTGTCTATATCCTAAATAATTCACCCCATAGACAAAAAAATAAGGAACTCTTGCAGTATTTAACAGTCAGAGTCCACACTTGGAGAAGCCAACATGTTCCTATCCATCTGTTTCAAGTCCAAATGTTTCAACTGTTTACAAAACCAGTTCCTAAGAAGAGACCGACAAAGTCATGTTCACTGTATATAAGATGTTCACGTAGTGTGCAAGATATTCACACGGTGTGCAGATTGTTCACAAATCCAGTCCTCCTCACAGGAAGTAATTAATTCAGTTATCTGCAAGGTCTGGCTAACAGGCAGCCAGCTTGAAACCCGTTTCAACGTTCCCCTTTCTCAAAGTCGGAACTGCTTCATGAGGCCACCTTCAGTAAAGCAAGTGCTTAGGGGGACAAAGTTATGGGGGTGCTCCAAATGAAAATCGCAGCCTGGGATGGACCCCAAACCAGGAGGGCACCTCCTGGGGGAAAGAGGCCCACACCTGTCTGTGCTTCTGTTCCCTGGGCAAGGCTGTAAAGGAGTGGGTGGGGGTGGGATACATCCATCTCAGCCCATTTCTCTCAAGCCTCTTCGGTCTGAGCGAGTGACCAAGGCTGCGTCCTGGAGAGGCATCAGTGTGAGGTAGGTGACCCCACTCTGGGGCTCAGGCCTTTGCCTTCTTCCTTGGGGCTGCACAGCCGTGAGTGGGGAACAGACAGGGCAGGGGGGCTCAGACATAACCCAGAAGGCTCCCTCCTGGGCTGTATTCCCATGGCAGGGTACGACTCTCTCTCTGGAGTCCAGCCAGGAGGTTCCCCCAAGCCTTGGATTCCAGCCACGCAAGGCAGCTTGAAGCATTCTGCGTAAGCAAGGCCTGGCTCCCCTCTCCTGGCTCCGACGCTGCCCCACTAGACCTGGGTCTCCTCTCTGCCCCATGGCTCTTCCTGGGGCACCTCTGCCCCCAGACCAGGAGGATCCACGTGCCTGCCACCGACGCATGAGGCTTGCACGTGCCTCTTGGCACCATCTGAAACGTCTCCCTATCCGACGCCTTTCCTTACCACTGAGTGCATCTATCAAAATAACCGAGAACTCATTTAATAAAAATAAAGGAATGCAAATGAGTCAGAATCATAAAAACAATTAGATTGATGGACACGTCTTGGTTGCTGTAATTACCAAAGGTGTATCATTTTCTAAACTCTCGCTGCATTAAATGGGTGACGTACATTTATTGGAAGTAATGAGCACCTTCCGTGACAATGATTTGATTGACGGGACTCCTGTCTCTGCCTAATGAAATCCACCTGCATTGGCAGCCGAATTCGCTCACAATGATCTTCCGGGGGCAACATTCTGCCAGGCACTCCAGCTGTTGGGGGGGGCCCCCTCACCCTCAGCCACCCCCCATCTCTGCCTTGTGAACCTCAGAGCCGGAGCGTGTGCCCTGTGCCTGTGCAAGCAAAAGGGAACCTCACAGGGGTGGCGGGAGGGGTCTGCCCAGGAGAGGGCTTGGGAGGCATCATGCCCTCCTCCGCCCAGCCCATAACTTGCACCAAGACCTCTTCCTTGGCCTCAGCATGCCTCCTGGGGCAGAAGTCGGACTCTACTCCTCTGCAGAGGCCACCTTCAGCTGGACCGCCCCCTTTGGGGCCTGGCACTGCCCCAGGTCAAAGCCCTTAGCGAGTGAGGCCGCTTCCCTCGGCCAGGACTTCCAGTGGACTCTGAGGCAGCTGGGACTCACGGGTCGTCGTGACACAGAACTCCAGCGAGCCAAAGGGAGCACCAGATCCCATGGCAGAGGGGAGCAAACTGCCAGCCACCTGGGTAAAGAGGAAGCGACCGGGGGTGGGGGGTCATGCCACAGGCGGCTCTGAAGAGGGTAAGTGAAGCGATGCCCCGCTGGACAGCAGGGACTCCCCCGGCCCCTCTGAGAAGTACTGGGTTCACTCGGACGACGACATACTGTAGCACATGTTTATTGTACTTAACACAGACAAAGACTAGCTCTAACGGCCAACAGGGCCCACTATATACATATCCACCCAGCAACCCCCCATTCCCATTGGAGGGTTTGAATGTCCCGCCAAGGTGGCTATTGGCTGGGGCTGGGGGATCCAGGATCCAAAGTTTCCATTGTTCTAGGATCCAAGCTCTGGCCTGTCCACAGACCCCTGGTGGCGGTCCATGTACATAACACCCTCCACCTTCAAGCATTGCCAGAGGCCCCTCCCCTGGTCACTGGACGTGGCTGAGGACCCGTGGGGGTGGGGTGGGGCTTGTACTTCCTGAGCTACAGCAGCCTCTGCAACGCCCTGCCCGGTGGTGTCTCCCCTCACCCATGATGGGTCTGGGCGTGGCTGCCTCTCACCCTGACCTCATTTCCTCTCCCCGCCTGCCACCTCTGCTGCTTCTGGAGAGCTGACCTAACCTCTCACCTTTCACCCTCGGGCAGGTGGGGAGGGGGGCTGTTTCCAGGCTCTGTCGTTCTTCCTCCGGCCACGGCCAACCTGGAAGAAACTTGAATGAGACCAAAACGGTGTCCATGCCACCCTTCAAGGATCCCGTCAGGAAAAGTTTTTAAACGTTATTTTAAAAATGGCATGTACCTGTTTTTGGAAAAGAAGTCCATTCGTTAGCTGTGGAATTATTCTCTTTTTAAAAATTGTTGCAGAGGGTAGCTGGGTTGCGAAGGTGGCAGTCCCGGAGCACCCAAACACTTGCCCAGAGCTCGGCACCTGAGCAGGGTTGGGAGGCCGGCGAGGGAGTCCAGGGTCGCTCGGCAGAAGCAGAGGCTGCGGCAAACCATCTCCAAACATTTCTTGCCTTGAACGTCCCAAACGGTCCCCATGAGTCAGCTGTGACTTGATGGCCAAAGGGGGGAAAGCACCTTGGAGCCCAAAAATGAGTTTGGGGGTAGAAGCTTTTGAGGTTCAAAGCTCCATTCGTCAGATCTCAGGCTCCCTTTTTGTAACACACACTCACTTTGCACCCTCGAATGGCTGCAGGTGGCGAAGGAGAAGCTCTCTGCACAGTTCATTCTCCAATGTTGGATCAGGCCAAAGGCCCATCCAGTCCAACACTCTGTGTCACACAGTGGCCAGAAATACCGGGTGCCCTCAGGAGGTCCAGCAGTGGGGCCAGGACACCAGAAGCCCCTCCCACTGTTGCCCCCCCCCCAAGCACCAAGAAGACAGAGCATCCCTTGCCCCAGCGTGGGAGTTCCTATCTATACCTTGTGGCTAAGAGCCACTGAGGGACCTCTGCTCCATATGTTTGTCCAATTCCCTCTTGAATCCGTCCAGGCTTGTGGCCGCCACCAGCTCCTGTGGCCGTGAATTCCAGCTCTTTCTAAGCCTTTGTGCAGCAACGGAGGCAGCACCTCCCCGGGAGCCAGCAAAGTGCTTGCGAGGCTGGACAGATCCCCTGCCCCGATGGGTACCTTCCTAGGCCAAGGAGAACACGGCTGCACTGGGCACTCCTTGCCCCAATCTGGCTTCTCGGGGGCCCGGGAGGAGAGGTTGCTGCATGCACAGTTCGTGCCCCAGGCCTCTGGGACGCTGCCCAGTGCCCAGTCCGCTTGCCCAGCCCCATTCCTGCCTCCAAAGCAAGAGGCTCATGCGAGAGCTGCCCTGGGCGGGAGAGAGAAGAGGCCCAAGCTGGCACCTGCTTCCCAGAGGTCGGAAGTGCCTGGGAAGGGCACAGGGACGGCTCGGAGGCCCCTCCTTCCTTTGGCCTCACTGAAAGAGCCCTTTCTGTGAGGAGAGCAGAAAACCACTTTCCATTCCCCTCCCAAAGTCCCCGAGGAAGAAGAGGGGTCCTCATGTCAAAAACCCCCACTCCAGAACAATAAATAAATAAACCGGCAAAAGCCTCCGCAAGTCCAGTCAACTGTAGCATAAGTGATTCAAGAGGCAGGAAGATGCCGGATAAATTTGATTACTATCAAAGATGGGAAGACGTCGCTTTCCTCTGAGACTTCACAAGAAGGGGTCAAAAACAAAGCCCCGAGGAAGGGGAACAATTTCACCTGGCTTCCCACTCAAGGCAGAAAGCGGAGGCCATTCGGCAGGCACTCCCTGGCACGTCGAGAAGAGCCCGGCACCCGTCCAGTCAGCTTCTTGGGAGTCCGCGTTTCCAGTGACAGGGAAATGTAGATATGGAATACACTGCCTAAGACTTCCCTGGAGCCCTGGAAGCTCTTGATGATGCAAGACTGGAATTTGGAGAGCTGGGTGCAGATCCAGCCCTGCACTTTCCAGAGGGGAATCACATGCATGCATGCATGCATGCATGCATCCACACACACACACACGGCTGCAGCAGAGCTTGGCAAAAGGCCCAATTGGACCTCGGGGGGGGATGAGCACACTTCCTTCTTCAGGCTGGATGTTCAGTACAAAAAAGGGGGGAGAGGAAAGATGTCATGATCGGTCCTGACGGAAAAGTCCCCCAGCTAGATTTAGGGGCTTCATGGGAATCGTTATTGATTTATGTCATACATTTATGCTCCACCTTTCCAGGGAACCTGCACAGGACAGCTTATGCAATAAAACATCAAAAGTACATAACACATCATAACAGCTGTTAATTAAAACCCAGCCAGAGCATAAAAACATCAAAAATGAAATGAATCTTAAAGAGTTCTTAAGCTAAAGAACAGACTATAAAATGGCATTAAAAACCAACCCCTTAGTCAAAAGCCCGCAATAAAGACAAGTGAGGTCCCAAGGGGGAGGGCATTCCACAGATGAGGAGCCACCACTGAAAAAGCTCTGTCTCTTGCAATCACCTAGCTGTGGGCGTGGGCAGAGACAGCAGGGTCCGAGAGGCAGACCTTAACTGGCATGCTGTACCATACAGGAGGAGGCGGTCCTTCAGGCATCCTGGCCCTGGGCCCTTTCAAGCCTCAAAAGTATGAACTGGCACTCTGACCTGTGGCCGGAAACAAATGGGCCACCAGCACAGCTCTGTCGGCTCAGGAGTGACCCATACCCTGCCTCTGACCCCTGACAGTAAGTGGCCCAGCTGCTGTGTTTGGGGCCTGTAGACAGCCCTGCCTGGAAACATCTTTCCCCCTCCTCCTGATCCCTTGGTATTTGTTTGCTTTTCTGTACTGAATATCCAGCCAGATGAACATTTTCTGGAGAATTTGAATGCTCCCTTGTGACTTGGTGGCCCAAACAGAAGCTGGTGCAGTGCGGCTGCTGCTGCTGCCCCCGCCGCCGCCTCTCAGCCCGGCCCAGCCAACGGGGAGGGAGGGGAGGGGCTTTTAGGCCACCAGGCAGGAGTGGGTAGCATTGTCTGTCCATGGGTGGGTGCACCTGGATGAGAAGGACCTCCCGTCCTTGACGTGCTGCCCTCCAAAACTCAAAGGACACATCAGCCTTCAAGCAGCACAGAAACCTTCTGTTAAGGGAGGCAGCTGATGGCGAAGCCAGCAGCCCGTGCAGAGTGAGGGCCACTGATCTTGTGGCCTCCCGCTCACCTGAATCAACTTCCCAGAACAAATATATAGAAATGTTCAGCCATTCCCGATGATCCTTGAATTTTGGAAAGGTAATTAGGAGCTATCTAGCATAATGTTGTTGTTGTTGTTGTTAGCCATTCAGTCATGTCCGACTTTTGGCGAGTCTATGGGCCCGCTCTTTCCACATCTTCTGATCTTGTTTCTTTGAGCTGTTCCATGCTCAGGCTGGTGTCGACTGTTACGGTGACTAGCCACCGTGTTCTTTGGCAGCCCGGTTTCCTTTTGCTGCTCACCAATCCAAGTGTAATTGCTTTTTCTAGCGAGTTCTTCTGCATGACATGGCCGAAATAAGTCAGTCTAGCATAATAGTATTCTAGCATAATAGTATTCGGTATTGAAAACAGATCAGCCAATATCATAATGCCCCTATATAAATCAATGGTGCGACCTCATTTGGAATACTATGTGCCGTTCTGGTCACCACACCTTAAAAAGGATATTATAGCTTTGGGAAAAGTGCAGAAAAGGGCAACTCGAATGATAAAAGGGTTGGAACACTTTCCCTATGAGGAAAGGTTAAAGCGCTTAGGGCTCTTTTGCTTGGAGAAAAGACGACTGAGGGGTGACATGATCGAGGTTTATAAGATTATGCATGGGAAAGAGCAGGTAAGAAAGAGATACTTTTCTCCCTTTCTCACAATACAAGAACTCGTGGGCACTCCATGAAATTGCTGAGCGGTCGGGTTAGAATGGATAAAAGGAAGTCTTTCTTCACCCAAAGAGTGATTAACACTTGGAATTCACTGCCACAGGAAGTGGTGGTGTCAACAGTGGGAGGGCTTCTAATGTCCTGGCCCCACTGCTGGACCTCCTGGTGGCACCTGGTATTTTTGGCCACTGTGTGACACAGAGAGTGTTGGACTGGATGGGCCACTGGCCTGATCCAACATTGGCGTCTCTGATGTTCTCTTATGTTATTTAACAAAGAGCCGAAACCTCCCAAGATGGACTCCCAAGATGGGTAGACCAGGGGGCATCCAGACACCACTGAGACCAGCTCTGGCCGCAAAGAGCTCCCATGGATTTTACCGAGAACGGTGCTCTTACAGATCATAGATCACGCAGAAGCCTTTTGCATCCCAGCGAAGGGGCAGAGATTGGGGGGGGGGGAGATGTTTCCAAACACCCTTAAGCTGGCAGTAGCCCAATCTGCTGTCCTCTTTCCAAGTGTTTTACATTCTCGAACTAGCCACATTTTTTCTCATAGAGGCCCAGGCTTTTCAAGCTGAACTCGGTGGCCCTAACAGCTGGTGAGGGCGTGACGTCTCTCGGACTGTGAGTGCAACCAGGCTTCAGACATTACAGCTCAGAAGTGCCCAGGGGACAATGCACACAAACACCTGGGTGTCTTGGAAATGCCACCTGAATGGCATTTTGGCAGGCCAAGACTCACAGCTGTACAGGTGCCCAACGTACAGGTGCCCAATGTCCAGAAAGGGGGCAGAAACTCTCCCCCAGCACTCCCTGCTGCCGCCACCACCACCGGCACCCTGCTCCCGCCACTGACAAGCCTTCTCCCCCGTCCTGAAGGCTCACCCTCCACAAGCCCGTCCGGTCTGGTGAGACGGAGTCTCCTCTTTTCTTTCACCTGTTCAGAATCCTCTGCTGCTCCACTCAGCTGTGCTATGGGAGAGGAAGGAAACGGGCTCTCGGGCTCTCTGCCTTCTCCACACCAGAGGCTTCCTTTCAGGAACCTTCACCGCATCCTCCCACCTGGCCTCCCCCACCCCCCAC
>NW_015176493.1:86132-123232 GCF_001447785.1 Gekko japonicus | reverse complement strand
TGGGTCACCTTTTCTCTGAACTTTTCTCAAACCCTGAAGTTTTTGGGGTTGGCCTTTTCTGCAGCGTTTCCAGCTCTATGGTGTTCTTCTCTTTTCGAGACAGGACAAGCCCAGCGGCCTGGCGCTGCCATCCTAATGCAGCTGCCTCACAGGTCGATAGGGGGGAATGACCGTTTGGGTCCCAACCCCTTTCCTAACAAGCCCCAGCATGGAATGTGTCCAGCTGCATTCCAAGTGGTCAGCTGGAGCCTTTTTGGAAGAGGGGTGGCGATACCCGTGTGTGTGTGTCGGGGGGGGGGGGCTGCTCTCGAGGGCCACGCCAGCACTGTCCTTCCAGGGTCTGAAAGACGAAGTTCAGGCCCTGCCCAGCCTGCTTGGCAGCGCTGCCAGAAGAGATCAGAGGTGCCGATTGTGTCGTGGAGGACAACGGCTTTAATAATAAACCACACGCCGAAAGAGCACTTCAGAAGACTCTCTATGAATATTTTAAACCATAGGAATATAGGTGTGCGGGCTGTTTGCCGGGCCCATGTCGAGAAAATCTGCCCAGACTCATCAGATTCCGGGCCTGGGGAGGGAGGGGGACCGTATCCTCTGTGTTTACAGCCGCGTCCCTGACCTGCTTCGAGGTGCCTTTGACTAAATGGGGCCTATTTGTCGTGTCTTGTTTAGCAAAGAGTCACTTCCAGTTAGTTCTTCTGCTGAGGTGTGTTGTTGTGGGGACCATGAGGTCTCTTCCTCTCACCCCCAGTGCAAGGCCAGACCCACAAACGACAGAGCGCCTGTCTGCATCGTGGTGTCTGCCGCACCCTACGAATGGCAGCTTGAGAAGACGGCGGCACGGAAGGCTCGGTGGGGTGGCCGGTGCCTCGCCCTTCTCGCCTGAGAAAGACAAGCTCAAGTTCCTGCAGCCCACAAGGTTGGGGGGGGGCACTGAAGGAAGGGCCCTCCGGCAGCGCACCCTCCCGCTTGATGAGCAGGGCATGAGAGCGGGTGCTGCCTCGCCCCTCACAAGCGTTCCCTAAACATTTCCTTCAACAGCACTACAGGACTTCTCAATACGTATCAGGGCTATTTTTGGGCAGGAACGCACAGGAACGGAGATCCGTCTGACTCCCGAGTTGGCCACACCCAGCAGGAACTCATTAGCATAACAGGCCACACCCAATAGCAGAAACTCATTAGGATTGGCTACATTAGGGGTGTGTGGCCTAACATGCAAAGGGGTCCCTGCTACAAAAAAAGGCCCTGGGTTTGGACAACAAACAAGGTAAACAGAATAAGAAGCAAAAGGTGGGTGTGGCTGGATGACCACGCTTCTGGTAATGTGGGGGTGCGGCCTAATGTGCTAATGAGCTGTGCTGTCAGGGGTGTGGCCCAATATGCTAATGAGTTCCTGCGGTTGGGTGTGGCCTATTATGCTAATGAGTTCCTGCTGGGCTTTTTCTACAAAAAGAGCCCTGCGTATCACATCATATTTCTTGCTCTCTCACTGCTGCAGGAATCCGGGGATGCTGTGCCCCCACCAGGCCCCACTCGGCTGGCACAGTCCCTTGCCGAAACCACAGACCAGGCTGCAGAAGAGCCGGCCTGGCGTGAAGGCCCTTGCCGCTTCCCGGAACACGCCAAAGCTCCAGCCCCTCTAAACCAGGCCTCCCCTCTCATCATTTCCTTCCCTAGAAGGCTAGTCCTGAATCAGCTGAATATATGAGACCGTGACGGTTGTTAATGTTCAAAAGAGAGTGTTGCAGGTATGGAAAATACTCTAAAGTCTTTAAAAAGTGTAGGGTAAGTGGGTGTCCCTCTTCATACAACCCCCACCAAAAGAACGTGAATAAAAAATGTTTTAGGTCTGATGAAAAGATATTAGCACTAGAAAGTTGTTTGTAGGTGGAATTGATATGGAATCCTTTGTTAACCCTTTGAAGGGTGGATGAAGCATCGCTGTGTGTGGGGATGGCCCCCCACACACACACTCAGAGAGAGCAAAACCATTGCGAAAGTTTCCCAAGAGACCTTTCGGCTCTCCCAGTGCCCAGCCTGAAGTGTCCTAAGGGAGGGGTGAGGATGAGTATCCCGAAGACATCCACAGCGGCCCCCCCCACCAGCTCTGTGCAGCAGCCCCAGGGCCCCCCTATAGATTTGGCCCCAGGCCACATTGTGTGGGCTCTTCCCCAGAGACACCCCTGGCAGGACAGCTCCCCTTCGGCTGCTCTCTCCTCTGTAGTCTATCATCCAAACAGCTGTTCTTTCCCCAACCAGAAATGTGTCAGGCTGGAGGGAAATCCCTGGGGCTAGAGAGATCCAGGAACACACACCTGTGGCTTCCCGCCATTACACCCCGTGGTGTGGACCTGAGTGTCCGTTCCCAAAGAATGACCAGTCAACTATGTGTAAAGTTATTTTATTCACAAGATTATATTCTGAATGGAATCTCCACATTCTGGGTGATTCGCACATCGCAGGCCAAGGGGGTGTCCTCTACACCGGACAACGGTGGAAACAGCATGCATGCGCATCAGGTTCCCAGACAGTTCCCAGGGCAGGCCCGTTCCACCCTTTTCCAACTAGACAGGAAGGACTTTGGTTCAGTTTCCTGCCTCTGCGTCCCACTCCTGTACCTGCCCTGACCCTGGCCTCTCAGACAGAGGGAAAGGCTCTCTTTGGTCCCGAACAAGCCGAGACCGATCACCAGAGGAATGGGATGGAAGGTCATCACTGGAAGAGGACAAGAGATAGCTTTCTTCCCACACGCTTTTAGGGCTTCATAGAAAGGATCTCATCCGGTCTCAGAAGCTAAGCAGGGTCAGACCTGGTTAGTCCTCAGGTGGGAGACCTCCACAGAGGCAGCCAATGGCAAACCACCTCTGAACGTCTTTTGTGACTGACAAAAGCTCATATTGAAGCAAATGCGGTTAGTCTGGACTTTTGTGTTATTTGGCTACAGCAGATTAGCACGGCTACCTCTTTGCAATAATTTCAGGGTTTCAGCCTTTCGTTTGAATCTGCTTCTGTCTCTGAAATCAATTCCAACAAGACGGGTGTGTGTGTGATAACAACCATCTTGAGTCTTTGTGATCCCTCAAGCCATTTCTAAAACCTGCTCCTTGAAGATGCGGAAGGCCCCTCTGCGGTGGCGGAAGAGGCATCAAAGCAGGAGAGGGTAAGACAGTTCTTTGCTCAGCCAAACACCGAAGGGTGCGTGGGGGCCCCCTCGGCCAGCTCACAGCTGCAGGGGTGCAGCTCTCTCCCCGACCCTGGCAGACCCAACTGCGGGGCAGGCGCAACTGAGTCGAGACTACAGCTCCCGTGGAGAGGAGCCCGGCTTTCTGAGGATGGACATGTACCCGTTAGCAAGCCCCAAATAAGTACGGGGGCGGGGGCGGGGGCGGGGAGCAAGGTGCAAAATGCAGGGCCAAAGCTCACCCTTGATAGAGGGTGAGGTCCAAACGATAAGACATTCACCCTGCCTCTGCCCAAATCTAGTCTTAAACAAAAAGGTTCTCTGCATTTCTTCTCAGACCCCGGCCCCGTGTATGTGGCATAAAATACCCTAACTGACAGGTCCAATAGCCCAAAGGGGATGCGGCCAGCAGCATTATTAAGAAGCGGGGTTCTCAAAAGTCAATTATGCTCCCTGTTCACTCCTCCTAGATCTCCAGTGAGTCCAAAGACCACTGCACAGTTCAATAAAAAATCAAACCCCACGACACAGAGAGGAGGACAGTTTACTGCTTCTTTGGTTTGGCTTTGGGAGCCCTTCCTTTAAGGTGTAATAAATTGGAGGTTTTCCTGTCCCTCCATAAATCTAAGGACAGGGCAAATGAGGTGCTCCTCATTAGGAACAAAAGAATAGGGGCTCCCCAGACAGTGACAACAGGCACTGGCATTATAGTGCCCATTAAAAGGAGCTGTCCTCTGTTAAACAAGAAGGACTCTCATTTAATAACACGGTACAAAGGGTGGCAAGGAGGGCAGGAAGAGATGGAGCGGGGGAGGGGCTCCCTAATTTCCCCAACAAATGCTGGGGGTGGGGAGATGCAGGGAGGGAGGGAAGGAGAGAGAGAGTCGCACTGACTGGGAGAGATTTAAGGGCCTTGGGGAGCTTGTGGCAGGGAGAATGCTCCATGGTCTAGCTAGCCCATAGTCTGCTCGCCCATGGTGAACAGGGAGCTGGTTGTTTGACGGGCAGTTTGGGCTGGTCATGGACAACTTGGGCCTGTTTGCCACGTTACTTTCTGCACATACCCGGAACAGGTGACCCCACCTACTTGTCATCTCACTATGCTCTACCGCCAATACACCGCACCCTTACAGCACCTGACAGCTGCTCTGCGTGCTGGGCGGAAGCCGTGGGCTGTGCTTTCCTTGGCTGTGGGCCGTTACCTGCAGGCACCTTGTGGTCTTGCTCTGAAGCTCACCTTGAGTCAGGCCAGTCCCGTCCTCCAAAGCAACCCAACCGGCACAGAAAGACAGGGAAGAGCCGTGTGAGCCCTGGATCTGGACCGGCCCATGCTCACAGGGAGGAGCTGTCTAGCCGACTTTGGAAGCGGCTCTGCCTCCCAGGGGACGGATCTTGCACGGACCAAGAACGTGATGTCTTCACTAGGGTTCCCTGAAGATGGCGACCAGTAACTGGGGTGAAGAAGCACTGAGAAAGAGCGGACCGGGAAGTGGGACCCCCGAGGAAGCCGCCTGCTCCCTGAGCGGGACCCCCCTGGCTCTGTCGTCTCTCAACACTTTTCAGGGCGTGCCGCGGGGTGGAGGCCCCGCCCTCTGCCCGGTCACGGAGGGCTCCAGCAAGCAGTGCCCCTTGGCAAGGACTCTGGTGCCCAGCGGGCACCCTGGAGTCCCCGTCAGCTATGCCAAGTGGAGCACGCACCCCAGGTGAATGAGCGCTGCGCGGCCGGTATAAGCGAGTGTTCATTTGAACAGTTTACCTTCAAAAGCGCCGTTTGATGGGCATGTTTTTATTTTTTAAAGCCGTATAATAAGCTACAGTTTTGCAGCCGCGGCTTGTCACATTCAGTGCTTATTAAGGCTCCTGCCTTCCCACATTCCTCATAGACAGGAAGGGGTTATAAATCAAAGAAAGCAAGCACATTAATTTTTTGCTCCTGTTCCACACAAATGCCAGATACTTTGGGTAGCCTCCCTTTAACAGAAACCGTGTGTGCGTGCGTGTGTTAGTTAAGCCGCAGTTCTGCCGTGCCCCTCATATGCCTCCCCGCCTCCCCTCCCCTGCCGAGGCTTCCTGGCCAGTGCCGAGCAGAGATGGAAGCGGCCTCAGTGTCAGAATCAGACCCTTGCTGGACCACAGGGTCAGTCTAGACAACCTCTGGTGTCCTGTTGTAACAGGGCTCAATGTAACTGTGCCTTAATGATGTAACATAGCTATGCTCTATTCTTGCTGCTGCATCTGTTTTCCTCCAGCTTGCTTTCCCGTAACAGCCCCTGCTGGCAATGTCTCTATTTGTTTCCCAAGGTTCCTCCTCTGACATTTTGGAAGAGGGATCAGAGACATGTCTGTGTGAACTAGTAGATTAGCGGCGCTTGTTAATACTGTTAAGAATGCCTCCTAAAGTTAAGGCCAGGGGGTGTGCGCCTTTATGATCTCCCATGGCCTTCAAAGGAGGTCAGATGATAAACGTTCTCACTGTAGCAAGTGTACGGTAGTGACCTGTCTATGCACTATGGAATCATGACGTGTGAATGTGGGCTGGACCAGAGGTCTTGTAATTTCCAACTTTGCAATCAATGCCAGTTCTGTCGAGGAGCTTCAACCATCCTGCAAACTTTCCTGATTTCCAGAATAAAGCCTTTGAATGGACTTATCTGTGTCTAAGAGTTTACCGAAGTGGCTGATGCTCAGCCCAGGTCTGGATCACACAGCCCCAGCCAGCCCTCACTGGCCCGGCCAGCTCTGTGCCTCACAGTCAGGACAGGGGCAAAGTTCTAGAGAAGTGGAACGTTCCAGTGGAAAAGAGCAGGAGTGAGCAGTGACTCAAGAGAGCGCACCCCCAGCCACACATTGTGTTAGTCTTTGTGGCAGAATGGGGCCTGCTTCACCCTGCCCTCCTAGGTTTTGCTCAACACCTGGAGAGGCGTTTCTTTCACTCTCGGGTAGTTCGCCGCCACCACCTGAGCTTTTCCAGGAATTTCCCACTGGGAGGGTCAGGACTCCCAGCTTCCCTTCCGAGATCCGAGGCCTGGCCTTGGTGTCTCCCCCTGCCCAGTGCGTGGCCACCATGGGGACAGTTTACTGCCTCATGTGCCCCTGGAGGAATACCCGCTTGCCAACTGCCTGCCTTCTTCCGGCCCTCCCTTTTACAATAGTGTGCCCAAGACAGCTGAGGTCTGTGTAGTACAGAGAACCACCACCTGCCAGCATCCAAAGTTATAAAGTATTCATTAAAAAGAAAATGTTCACAAGCATACTTTTAGCAGTGCTCCAGATTGAGCAAGGGATTCAATATATATGGGTGAAACGCAAATCCTCCGTCCCTCTCTCTATACATGCCCTGTCAGGTGTTAAGATAGGACAGGTTTCTAAAGCTCTGCGGAGTTTCCCCATTACCTTGAAGTGTTCTGTAGCTCTCTGGGGCAGCACACGGTCAAATGGCTGCCTCCTCCAGACCTCAGTTAAAAGTTCTGTCTGCCCAGATGGACCCAGCATGGAAAAGAGTTTTATCTTCTCATTTTTCCCAACCACTGACCACGTCAGGCCAGATCAGAGAAGTTTTTCTTTCCTGAAGACTCTCTAGTATTAACTTCCTCCAAATCTCTGTTCCCTGCTTGGGGAAGGGGGAGAGCTTGACCCACCCATTATCTCTCCTGCTAGATCACCCTGCCAACAAAAGTCTGCATGGTCAAAGCGATGGTATTCCCAGCAGTACTGTACGGCTGCAAGAGTTGGACTATAAGGAAGGCCGAGTGCCCAAGAATAGATGCTTTCGAATTATGGTGCTGGAGAAGACTCTTGAGAGTCCCTTGGACTGCAAGAAGATCAAATCAGTCAATCCTAAAAGAAATCAACCCTGACTGTTCCCTGGAAGGCCAAATACTGAAGCTGAAGCTCAAAGAGTTTGGCCACCTGAGCACTCACTAGAGAAGACCCTGATGCTGGGAAAGACTGAAGGTCAAAGAAGAAGGGGATGGCAAAGGAGGAGATGGTTAGACAGTGTTATCGAGGCAACGAACATGAACTTGGGAGCATGATGGAAGACAGGAGGGGCCTGGCTGTGATGTTGTCCATCATGGGGTTGCGAAGAGTCGGACTCGACTGTGCGACTGAACAACAACAGATCCATTAGCATTTGTATGAAGGTGTGCTGAGATACTCTGGAAAACAATTGAACTGATCTCGTCCCTTCCTGCCTGGTGTCTGCGGGGCGGAGGATCTTTTAAAACTCAGAGTGGAGGTTTTGCTCATTCCAGCCTCCAAAGAAAAAATGCATTTCGTCACAGTCTGTGAGGTGCTCCTGGACTCTTGCTCTTTTCTGCTGCGAGAGAGAGAGAGACTGACATGGCGACCCACCTCGCTCTATCTCCTTGGAAAGTTCCAGTGTGTAGCCCACGTATTATGGATATGAGGAAGGCAGGGTTAAACCATTATTGGCTTGAACTCACACAGTAAAATTGGTTTATGAGGTAAATTTTAACTAGAAACCAACCGTTAGTGTTGTTTATGGGGAGCAGCAAGCCGTAAAGGAACAGAGGCCGCTTTGTAACCGGCCCGGGCCCCGGAGGCGAGTGCCCCTCTGGGGGCAGCTGGCTGGCCCAGGCACCCCCCTGCGTGGCAAAGATCCACCCCTGGGCAGCCTTGCCCGAGTGCCACTCGCGTGTTACTTGCAGGACACGGGGACTGATGCGGGCCAGGCAGTGAGGGAAGCCGTGGAGTGGGGGGCTTGCTGGGCCCGGCTCACCTGAGCCCCTGGGAGCCAGAGACGGGCTTCGCTGCCAAGGCTTCTCTGAGGGGCTGCCTGCCGCTCTCTCTCCCCCCCCCCCGGCCTCCGCACAAGGGGGGGGGGGATGCGGGGGGGGGGGGGGGGAGCCGCCTTCCCCTGGGCCAGATCCCTGGTCTCCCTCCAGGCTGGGATTTTCTGCTCTGGCCTCAGGCAGAGAAGGGTCTCTCACATCACCTCCGGCCCGGGCCTGGAGATGCCAGGGAACGAACATGGCACCTTTGGCATGACACTGAGCCACGCCCTCCCCCGCCCACGAAACAGAATATTGGGGGGGGGGCGCCTAGCACCCAAACAAGCAGCAACCGCAGCAGGTGCCCTTAGGCCACAACTGTGCCTCTCGAATCAGCCTCAGCTCCTGTTGGGGGGGAAGCACTGGCCAGACCAGGCCTTGGCTGAGCCAGGCCGGAATGCCCCACTCTGCCCCAGCTGTTCACTTTCCCTCAGCTTGACCTCCCTCACAGGGTTGTTGCTCTGAGGGGAGACGGCTGTAAAGCTCCTGGGGGCCCAGCAGGGAGAAGAGAACGGTGTGATTAGCAGGAGATGCCGTTGCTGCTGCTGCTGCTGCTGCTGCTGGGGCTCAAAGCACCTGCCCGCCCTACAACCTTTCCTCCTGGAGGCAAATGCAGGGACCAACCGGGGCTCGCAGGAAATGGGCCTGGGGGCTGCTAGCCTTTTGGACTAGGGGTGGCCTCCCCAGCTCCCAAGGACTGTCAGGTGGCAGCTTTGCCGAGCCCTGGACTACCCGGGCGGGCAGACCCACCCACTTGCTTGCTGGGAAGCCGACCCGTTGGCGGTTGGACCCCGAAGGCAGCCGCCCGGCCCCAGCCACCCTGAGGTCCCCCTTTGTTTCAAGACAGAAGAGAGAGGAAGCGGGCGAGGGGGGGAAGAAAGCCTCGGTCGTTTAGCACAAGTCATTTTACATGCTGGGATAATGAAGTATAAAAATGCCTTCAAAGGCTCGATTCCCTACTTTTAACTCACTCCCAGCCGGGCCCTTTGTGAGGCAGCCTGGAACCGGCATTCCCGGCCCGGCTCACACAAAAGAGCGGCGAATTCATTAAACTATTTAATTATGCCTTTTTATTTTGCTCCATTAGCAAGCCCTGCCAGCACAAAGTAAATAAGCCACGATGGCCTTTCCCCAGCAGACGCACACGGGCTGTTTTAAGTCTTTATGCAGTTTACAATGCGGAGGGCAATTCCCCCCCCCGCCCCCCCGCCCCGCCCCACAGTCTTTCTTGGCAGGCTGCCTGGGCCGAGCCCGGCACCAGCGGAGGGAAGGCCCGGTCCGGCCAGGGGGGAGCAGGCAGCCTCCTCCCCCTCCTCCTCCTCCTCGCAAACTCTTGGCGGCGGCGGCAGCCGCGCAGCTCTTTACAGCCAGGCGCGGAAAAGATATTAGCTTCTTTTTTTATACTCTAGTAAATTTGCTTTTTACATCTATTTCTTTTCAGAAGGCCTTGTTATTGAGCTCACTGTCCACAAATTCCATTGATCTCTCCCAGGCTGTGACTCAATCTATATGCCCGCGCTTGACACCAGCGCAGCACGCGAGCCATACAAATCCTGTTCAGGCTACAAACTTATTGATTTTATAGATTTCCCCCAAAGTTGTGATAATGATATATCATTGTTAAATTTGGTAGAACAAACTGCTTTCCCAATCTGTCAATGCAAGCATGAAAACCAATTCACAGCCCGGCTCCCAGGGCCTCCGCGGGAAGACGAGGAAGCCCCTCGCTGCGAGCCGCCAGGCACCGGGCGGCCGTTGGTACTACCCGCCTGATGATGAATGTTGTCACCTGCCTGGCCCTTTCCTGACCCGCTGCATGCTGGAAGGCCAGGCTTGTGCCGCCGACCATCAAAAGTGCCCCTCTCCTCTGGCCTTCAGCACGGCCCACTGATGGGCACACCGCTGCCCCGTACCATGGGCTTCTAAAAGTGCTCGCTTTAAATGCATTTCAGACTCTGTGAGAATACATTAAGATGACTCAGGGAGCGTTGATCTCGAGGAATCCTTTCCTAAATGGTTCACGCCTCCTCCAGAAGGGGGAGACAAAATGCAGGCACCCGAACAGAGGCGGACTCACCACCCCCAGCTCTGCCTCCAGCAGTCACCAGGGCGCAAGCCGGCGTCCAGCTGTGTTCCTTCTCTTTCTCCGGCCTTTGCTTTCAACTGCAGAAGCAAATGGTCCCCAGGAGGGGGGATCCCACCTCCCAAAAGAGCAGAACCACTCCTTGGTGGGGGGGTGGAGGAACAAACCCCCTTGCTGGGAGCTGCTTTTGGAGAGAAAGGCTGTACCCCAATGAAAGAGCAAAACAGCGGCAGAGGGCCCCTCCTCCCGTGTGGGCACCCTGAGAGTCAAAGGCCAACTTCTGCTTCGGGTTCCATTGCACAGACATGCCGGCTTTTCCAGGGATGTCCCTGCAGCTGCGGAACATTGTCCCTCGGTTTTGCTTTACTCCCTCTTTCCTATCGTTTTAAAGGTAAACACTTAAAAAACAGCCCTTTAATTGATATGCTTCAGGTTCTGCTATCTATCTTTTAGAACGGCTGTTACTAAACACACTTTGTCATTCTCTCTTGCACCTCACCTGACTCCTACTTTGCATTCTTTTAGGCCCCAGGCCAAAAAAATGTCTTTTAACCCAGGTTTTTAATTAGGGGTTTTATTTTACCAGCTTTGTAATAGTCTGCTTCTGCTTTGTGCATAGTTTTTATGCTGTTTATGTTCAATTGGCTTGTTTTTAGCTGGTGACATTGTTTTAACAGTAAGCTGCCTCGAGCAGAATTCTGTAGGGGTGGTATAGAAATATGCTAAATATGATAATTAATAAAGAATTGAAACATTTATTTGATAATATATTATTGCATTTTTGTTTTGTACTGCTTTTAATTATTCATATTGTATTTATTCTGTACATCATTTTTAATTTTTCAAAAAGCGGCTTATACATTTAGGTGAATAAATTAAATTAAAGCCACGGAGTTATTAAGAGGCGGAAGGACATGAGGGCCCTTCAGGAGCCCACCCAGTTGTTCCTCCTTGTCCCCTCATGACTCAAACAACGTATCCATCTTCTGTTTTCAAGGCACAGCATGTACATTTATTCATTTTAGTGCTCATTCGTCACTTTAAAAAATGAAATAAAAAGCAATTTCAAACTGCTCTTGGTATGTGGGGGAGAGGGTTTATGATGACACAGGTGCCAGTCAATGAGTCCTGCACACAGAACTAGTTTTCCCTGAACTTGATCCTAGAGGGAAAATTGCTTATTTGAACAGAACGCAGCGAGTATTTCTTCAGCTCGATCCCCCTGCTCAAGTAATATTATATTTGTAAGCAGCCTAAGTGACAGAAAACAGGAGAATAAATCTCCTTCCTTCAACCAGGCTCTGTGGTGTTCCAAAACAAACCAGGTTTCCTCTGTTTTTGCTCCCAACAATATATTTTCAAAATCCAGCAGGTCAAACCCCCCCCCCTTTATCAAAGGACCACATAAACCCACGGCCCCTCTAAAAAAAGTGGCCCAGGGCAAAACACACGTGAAGGAAACCCAGGAGGTTTAGAACTGCCCAAGTCCCCTGTCCCCAGCATCATGGCTGCGATTACAGTTGGAAGAAGGCGGGAAGGCTGAGACCCTAAGTGTAGGTGAGCCGTTTGCTAAGGCGTGTTTCTGATGGGCAAGTTCAGTTGGGAATATGCGCTCGCCCCAAAGAAGCTGACTTGGGTGCCCTTTGACACAGGCCCGATCGGCCCCTTCTGGCCAACAACCAAGTACTACTGCTGGCATTTATGGCTTTGATGGGGCCTGGAGACGACCTCCAGAGAAAACTGGATCTGCCCCGGAGAATTGCACAAGAAGGTTATCCTGAGAATGCCCAGCATCTGGCAGCAAGGAGCCGTATTCAGTCGCGGAACTTCCATGCAGGGTGTGATGCCCTGACTGTTGTTTTTTTAGGATTGGGCTGTTTGATGGGAGAGAGAAGGGAAGGGTGGTCATTGACACCTGGAGCGGAGCCCTTCACGCGCGGGAGGACAGCGTCCAGACTCCATGGGGCTGGGTAGGCCAACCTGTCCGCGCCTCCCACGCTCTCGGCCACGCCACGGGCGGCACTCCAGCAAATGTCTGAGGCTGTGGGGCCAGCTGTGTTCTGCTTTCCTCGCTCCACTTTTCTGGGTCAAAGAAGAAAAGACAAGAAAGCCTTCTGTGTGGTGGGAACCTCATTTTGGAACTTCTTCCTCTGGGAAAGGGAGCACGGAGTTTGCAGGGCTGCCCACGGGTGTCCAAGTGTGCAAGGCACCGATTAGGACACTTCTTGAGTGTGCGCTGGCAGAGCCCTGAGCCGGCAGCCCTGGACGTGGGGGGGCCCCACAGATGCCCCCTTGGCCCCTTGTGCACGGCACGGCAAGAGGCTGTCCTCGAGGAAAAAACCCGTCTCCACAGCCCAGCGGGACCCGGCTGAGGGGTTCTGCTTCCCCAGGGGCGCCACCAGCTGCGCCACAGAGCCTTGCTCCGCCCTGGGGTTGCCAGTCTCCAGGGGTTGGCTGGAGATCTCCCAGAAGCGCGACTGTTCTCCAGGGTGCAGAGATCCGTTCCCCTGCCTGGAGGAAAGGGCTGCTCGGGATTTCCCCTGGAGACCTAATGGAAATCCCCCTCACCCCCCCCCCGGTCTTACCAAGGTCCATCTGGGGGGGGGAGACAACTCCCTCCTCCCCTCCTCCGAGGCCTCACCCCTCCCACCAGGAGGTCCCCTCCTGCCCCCCCAGCCACCCGCCTGAGAGAGGGAGGGAGGGAAGGGCCCTGCTTCCCCAGGGGTCTTCGCAGGGGTTTCTGGGGGCTCTTCCAAGGGGTTTCCAGAGGCCTCGACACGGCTCGGACTCCCTCAGTGCTCCCCCTCCCCCTCCAGTGTGCCCGCGGGCAGGGGAGCTGAAGCACTGCCACTCCGGAGCAAGTGATCCACACGCGCGCACCCACAGGTCCTCCTGGGGGGGTCCTGGACCGGTGGCAGCCCCCCCACCCCACTTCCCTGGCCCCCTGCACTCATCCTGCTCCTCTGGGAGGGGCCCCTAGCAGGCGGCAGAGGGAGGCCCTTGGAGGAGGCGCCCCCAGACGCCCCCCCAGACACCATCGGTTCCCGCTAGGCCCGACTGTCAGGCGGCCTCCTGGCGGCAGCGACAGCAGCAGCCACCACTGGTTTCCCGCTCCCCTCTGGCTTCGGCCAGGCCCTGAGGGCAGGAGGGGGCCCATGGAGGCCAAGGACAGCAAGCCTGAGCGCCGGTGCATCCCGACCCTCTGAGGTAGTCCAGGCCAGTGGCCCCCCACAGTGGGCATCCAGAGGGGGGAACCCGTCTGCATCCCCCCCCGCAGTGCCTCAGGGGGACCCCTGAGCAATAGGCGCAGGGCAAGAATTGTGATGATGGCACAGGAGAGGAGGAAGAGGAGGCAGACATATGACAGCATGGTTGGGGGTGGGGGGGGGGCTCTGCATCTCACGGCCAAGCGCAGCCCATCAGAGAACCCTCCAGCCAAGCCGCTGGGACAGGCCGGGCAGGGGGAAGCGAGAGGAGGCAAGGACGACACTCCGGAGGCCTCTCCTGAGCCTGCCTGTGCTCCAAAGTCGCCCCCTTCTTGCCTCCTGGTCCGTGCTCATGCGAAGAGAGGCAAGAATGGGGCCCTCGCTCTCTGCACGTGCACACCATTCCGAAGGCAGGGGGGAAAGGCAGCCCTAGAGGCCCCACAACCCAGCAGGAGCCCAGGAAGCCGCCCCTCGTGCTGAGTCAGTCCCCACCTGGCCTGGCCCATCGAAGTCAGTCTGGTCTCCTCCGTGCCTCCTGGTCCGTGCTCATGCGAAGAGAGGCAAGAATGGGGCCCTCGCTCTCTGCACGTGCACACCATTCCGAAGGCAGGGGGGAAAGGCAGCCCTAGAGGCCCCGCAACCCAGCAGGAGCCCAGGAAGCCACCCCTCGTGCCGAGTCAGTCCCCACCTGGCCTGACCCATCGAAGTCAGTCTGGTCTCCTCCACTGAGTGGCAGCCGCCCACCAGGGCTTCAGTCCAGGTCTTCTTCAGCATCATGTATTACCCGGTGTCTCTTGTGCCCCCCCCCACCCTGAGGCCCCGTCACGGGACCAGCTGGCTTGAATGAGACAGACCGTCACAGACGCCTCCTTCTTTTCTCCGCCACAAACACATTTGGCCATGAACTAGGCTTCCGTTGTGCTGGTGCACAAGGCACATGTCCTACTATTAAAATGTACACTTAATTACAAGTATTTTTCATGAACGTGAGACTTGAGAGTGCCCAGAACAACTTCTTCTTCGGTAAAGAAGTACAAACTTGGAAAGGGTTTTTAGAAAAATGTTAAAATTGCACTGCTGCATCCGTTCCTGACCTCCTTGTTCTCCCGTTCCACATTGCCTGGATCTCCACGGTGTGAAGCTCCACATGCCCCCGAAATGCCCGCAAAGGAGCACGGCGCAAACGGGTTTCTTCATCACACACAGGAGCAACCAGCCACGCGGTGGTGATGCTGGCAAGCCCAGGACATCCAGTGGCTCTTCCTGTGTCCCTAACCACACCCTCTCCCCTGCCAGGGGCCCAGCAGAATCCTGCCAGGGAAACAGACCTCCTTTCCCCCTGCTCTTCGTCTCGCTCCTGTTCCGCCTGCTGTTGTGCAGCTCCAGCACAGATGGCCACCGTATGTTTCCCCCGCTGGGCCAATATTCCACTCCACTTAATTCATACATGTGTTCAGACACATGCGTATACGCCCACAAACAGATGTACCCCAAAACACCGGCCCATGTGGTGCTGCGCTCGGAATCTAAAGGCGAGAGGAAAACGGACGAGGGGACAGGGCTGGCTGGGTGGATCGCTCCGCAGGACGGTTGTTTTTGCCCTTCTCCTGGAAGAGCACGAAGGCCCCTCTCAGACACAGACGCACACGCTCAAGGACTCGAGGCTCCCCACTGGCTTCCAGCCGTTCCCCTCTCAGGGCTCTGGCCCTCTCCTCCTTCTGCCTTGCTGGTCCGGAGCGGGAGAAAGACTGCGAAAATAAAAAGGGACCCAGAGATCCACGAAGCCGCCGACACGCTCAGTGGCCTTGCTGCAAAGTCGGCTCTGGAGTGTAGCTCCTTACAGGCCGAAAGTGCTTGACAGATTGGATTGCTCTGTGTTGGCAGCGAGGAGGATGCTTATGGGGAAACTATACACCGGAAAAAACGAGGCTGGGTTCTCCTGAGCTGCCCCCTGGCCTCCCAGAGAGGTCGGACTGATGGGGAGCAGAGGCCAGGCCAGGAGCCCCCCTCCCCTGGTCCCTGGCCCTGGGCGTGCAGCGTGTTACGTTCTACGTTATGTTTAAACTGCAGTATTCCGGTTTTCTCTGCTGGGATTGGCTGCCTATTGGCCCTAAAGCCGTACAGAACGTCCTATCCTAAGGCTCTGCTTAGGTCCAATCAGACCTCCTGAGCCTGATAACAGTGTATATAGGTCAGTTATGGAATCGTATAAGTCTGAGTGCCGCTCTTTGCAGAGCAGTCCTGACCTGAGCAATCTTTGAATAAAGCCTTTTATTTTGACTATCGTCTCCTGCCTCCAGTAGCTAAATCAGAGGGCAGGGGCCTGTGTCCCTGCCGCCAGCGCCCTGGGTTCACGGCCCCTGGCAGGGCGTCCGCCACCTATTGCACTCTCCCTGTGTGGAGCCAGTGTGGGAGAGTCCCCCTCATAGTGCTTCCTTCTGCGTCACACGGAGAATCTCTAGGCATGGCTAGGCGTGGCAACTCTTTGGTGGGACCTGGAAGCCTGATTTGGAGACAGGGCCACCGGTGTGTGTCTGTGTGTGTGTGTGTGTGTGTGACTATTCCAAGCTGACTAGGGCCTCACAGGACGGGAACCAGAAGGAGTCACTGAATCTATGCAGCGGCATGAAGATACGCTGCCCCCAGAGCACCCCAAATGCGGGCAGAGAGGGGCTCTCCTGAGTCCCACTGAATGACAGCTCGCAACCCACGGGAAGGAAGCTCAGTGGCCACGCAGTTAACACTTCTCTGTGTATTTAATGTCGTGAAGGATGCCACCAAGACATGAGCAACTGATCAATATTTACCTTCCAAGTAAGACGACACAGTTCTCAGAACTCTTGTTGTTCTTAGGGGAAATTAAGCTTTAATTAGGGCTGTAGACAAATTGTAAACAAATCTTGCAGGGAAAGCAAACCTGGAACAGAAAATAGGGGGGGGGGAGACATCGAAGAACGACAGGTACTGACCACAAAACCAGTTTCAGGGGGACCTTCCCAAGTCAACCCCCAGGCCTTTTATGAACTGGGCACCACCCAGTGACCATATTTATTTATTATTTTAATTAATTTAAATTTATATCCCGCCCTCCCAGCCAAGACCGGCTCAGGGTGGCTTACAAACAGAGTGAAACATACACATAAATTTAAATAGTCCTAAAATCAGATAAAACATATCAACATTTAAAAGTGCTAGCAACTAATAACGCTAATAGATGAACAAAAACTATTGAGGCAGACTCAGCATGGGTTCTGTAAGGGAAGATCTTGTCTCACTAACCTGTTAGTGTTTTTTGAGGGAGTGAACAACCATGTGGACAAGGGGGACCCAATAGATGTTGTTTACCTTGATTTCCAGAAAGCTTTTGATAAAGTGCCTCATCAAAGGCTCCTAAATAAGCTTAATAGTCATGGGATAAAAGGACAAGTCCTCTTGTGGATCCAAAACTGGCTAATTCATAGGAAACAGAGAGTGAGTATAAATGGGCAATTTTCTCAGTGGAGGGTGGTAAGCAGTGGGGTACCACAGGGATCAGTACTTGATCCAATGCTTTTTAATTTATTTATGAATGATTTGGAGTTGGGAGTAAGCAGTGAAGTGGCTAAATCTGCAGATGACACGAAGTTGTTCAGGGTGGTGAGAACCAGGGAGGATTGTGAGGCACTCCAAAGGGATCTGTCAAGGATGGGCGAGTGGGCGTCAATGTGGCAAATGGGGTTCAATGTGGCCAAGTGCAAGGTGATGCACATCGGAGCCAAAAATCCTAACTATAAATACACGTTGATGGGGTCCAAACTGGCAGAGACTGACCAAGAGAGAGAGCTTGGCGTCGTAAGAGATAACTCACTGAAAATGTCTAGACAGTGTGCAACTGCGATAAAAAAGGCCAACGCTATGCTGGGGATTATTAGGAAGGGAATTGAAAAGAAATCAGCCAGTATCATAATGCCTCAGCGATGCCTTCCTGAGAGGCTGAAGGGCGAGCTGGGCTGCAGGCCTGATGATCCCACCCCACCCCCCACACACACACACAAACTCAACCGGAACTTGCTTAGGAGGGACAGCGGAGAAGTAACAAGGTTGGGTCTGTGCCCAGAAGATGTTGAGGACCCGCTGCTTTCCTGCTCAGGGATCATCTCACAAAGTGCTCCTGTCTGTCTGTCTGTCCCACTAAACATCCCCCACGGGGTCCAGAGTTGGAGCTGCAGCTTCTGGAAGGGGGAGATGTGGGTTCAGTTCTTTGGCAGGCAACCGGCTCCCGTGACCCACCTTTTGCAGGCACTCTATCCGGTAGCCATAAAAAGAAGAAGAAGAGAAGAAGAGATTGGATTTATACCCCCTGGCCCTTCACTACCCAAGGGAGTCTCAGAGCAGCTTACAGACTACTTTCCCTTCCCCTCCCCACAACAGACACCCCCTGTGAGCAGTGGTCCCTCTAAGCTGAGTTAGTGCGAGCTAGCTCACAGTTTTTAAGCCTCCGGCTCCCACATTTTGTCTTTGCTCAGGGAGGATGGCTCCAGTGCAAACTAATTTATGCAGTAGCCAAACCGCTCGCTCACAACTTTAATGCCAGTAGCTCACAGAGTAGAATTTTTGCTCACAAGACTCCACAGCTGAGAGGAGCACTGCCTGTGAGGGAGGTGGGGCTGAGAGAGCTCTGAGAGAAACTGCTCTTTTTTAAGGACAGCTCTTATCAGAACTATGGCTTGGCCAGGGTCATCCAGCAGGTGCAAGCGGAGGAGTGGGGAATCAAACCCGGTTCTCCCAGATTAGAATCCACGGACTTAACCACCACACCAAAGTACACCAAACAGAAGAGACCTCTGACATCGGGGGAGACAAGAGCAACCCTGTACCACAGAGGGTTGGCGACACATGCCCCCCAGGCTCTCCCCACGCAGGAGTTCGGCCGTGTTGGGTGTCTGTGGACACCCCGAGATTCCAGGCGCCGCTCCGTCTGCCAACGGAAGTGGTTTCCAGAGACATCTGAGCTCCCCTGGGAGGCCTGCCCTGCCCTCCAGTCACAAGAGAGGTCATTCCTGCGGAAGTGGGCCCTCGAGACCGCCCTGTGCCCGTGCACACCGGACCACCTTTCTCACCCAAGAAGGCACCCTGCCAGGAAGGCCCACCATGCGATTGGGAGCACCCACTCCTTCTGGGGGGGGGAAGCCCCAATACCCCCCCCCACATCCCGCCAATCTTTGTCTAGGGGCATTGCTGCAAAACCAAGTGGATATTGTGTGGCCCCACGTTGGTTTAGGAAGAGGGAAGGAAGGAAAAGAAGTAATCCTTGAAAATTAAGAATGTCAGCCTGTCTTCATACATCAAGCTAATTTGAAAGGGCTTTAATTTTCCTAAAGGATAAAAAAGGTTTCTTTGCTAGATAAAACTTGCAATTGTCATTCATATATAGTTTATAAGGTACTCATCTCCTCCGTCTGTATTTTTTTTGTTTTTGATTTTGTATACTAGTTAGCAGCGAAGACTTGTCTGTGCTCATCAGGAGGAATAAAGAGCAGAATGTCCTTAGCTGTCAGTTTTAATCAGAGGAGTCAACCTGCCTCCATTCAGGTTAAATATTGCCTTGTCACATTTCAATGGAGTCAACAGATTTTTTAAAGAAAACTCAAAAGCTCTGTGTGTGCAAAAAAGAAAAACTATCTTCCTTGTCACCGAGTGTCAAAGCCCTGCTTTATTTGGGGGGTGTATTTGGGGGAACGTAGGACAGGAATTTCTTTTGTAAAATGTGAAAAATTACCACTCATAATTGGTGCTGACATGAAAAGGGGCTCTTTTTGTTAGAAAAACAAAGACGATCTCTAATTTAATAATCACCTGCAAAGGGTTATTGTGATGGGAACAAAACACACACAATCAAAGTCATCCCTTTAGAGGAACTATATTATTCTTAAGCAATCACTGCGCAGGAGTGGGGCGCACACAAGCCGGAGAAGCGCCAAGTCCCAAGCAGCACCCCAAAACTCACCAAGGGAGGCCTCCCAGGCGACCCAACGCTGGCTCCAGAGAAGAAGAAGAGGCAAGAGAGGGGGCCAGGCCCGCCAGAGCCGGGCACAGTCACCAGGAGCCCGCTGGGCAGATGCCTTGGGGCTTGCGGTGGCAGGGGGGGGCTGCTGGCAAAGCCGCCCTCCCTCTGTGCAGAGCACCCTGTGAGCCCCAAACTGAAATCACAAAGTATTAAAACGTGGTTTTGAGGCAAAAGCAGTATCTACAGACTTCTTAAACTCAGCACTTTAGACACCGAATTCTAATTCCAGGAGCATCCATCTGCTTGCTCATCATGGTAAAATAAACTGATAAGGGGTATGCGTGTGTGAACTCAGACTTCAGAGAAGAGTGCTGAGCTACGCATACTGGCTTAAGACTGCCTCCCTGTGTGCTTCTGTTGCTCTAAAGGACACCCCACTCTAGGTGGGAACTTGTGCCCCCCCCCGAAACTGAACTTTGCTCTGAGAGGAAGCAAAAGGCACGCCTCTTCGTAGGCCACTGCCCAGGTCAGGGTGGTGCGGGCGAACAGCCTCTGTTGCAGCCTTTCATCTTTGAGACCGCAGACGAGACGGTCTCTGAGGGCTTCCTCCACGTTGTGGAAATTACATGGTCGTGCGGCTTTGCGAAGGGCCGCCACGAAATCTGCGATGGTCTCGCCTCCGGCCTGGTTCCGCTTGTAAAAAGCGTGCCGGCAGGCGATCTCCGACGGTTGTGGAGAATAGTGAGCCTTCAGCTTCTCCGTGATGTCAGCGTAGGTGACAGTCTTTATATCAGTTGGGGCCACCAACGACCTGGCTATGTCGAAGGTCCCCTTCCCGCAGGAACTCAGGAGGCATGCTCGTTTCTTCGCCTCATCGGTGATGTCGTGGGTCTCCAGATGGAACTCGAACCTGGACAGGTAGGAGTCCCAGTCTTCTGAGGAGGGTTCGAAGCACTCGAACTTCTGGCTTCCAGCCATCGGGGGAGTGTTTCCCGTTCTCTAAAGGACCCCCCCCTCTAGGTGGGAACTTTTCCCGGTCCCCCCCCCCCCGAAACTGAACTTTGCTCTGAGAGGAAGCAAAAGGCACTTTACAGAGCCAGGATCTTACCTCAGTCAATCAAATGCATATCTTGAGAAGCGTCCCTTTTCCTCTCCACTTAATTATATCACCCCCCCCCCTCCCCGCATGTCTCACTTTGACACCAGGGTAAAGACTCGCTGCAAAGCGTCTCCCGAGCTCTGCTCTGCATCCTCAGTCTTGCTAATTTGACTGTTGGGAATCCAGAAGATGACTCGGGCATCCCATCTGGAAACCAAAACCTTCTGAATATCACCAAGAGGGGACTGCCCTAGAGCGTGGCCATCTCACCCCGGGCGGCAGAGAGGGAACAGCAGTCTGTACCTGCACAGAGGCACAAGCCCTCCACCCAGAGGCAGAGAGATCTTAGTATGCCCCTTTAGGTTTCGTAAGGGGAGGAGGTTGCTTTGACCAAGTGTAATAGATAAGAGGACATCACCCTGCCAACAAAAGTCCGTATGGTCAAAGCAATGGTATTCCCAGCAGTCGAGGCCCGTCGTCGTGAAACCGCTCCAAGGTTTAATCAGTGAAACTGAATCCTGCAGGGTGCGAAATGAAAAGAGAAGGAGAGGAACAGAAGCACACCTCCGCCGTGTTTTTGCCCCCTGCCTGGGCCGGTGCCTCGGAGAGAAGGGCAGGCAAGCAGAAAGCCCAGGGACGTGTCCGGTCGTGTCGGGGTGGCTCCGGGTGAGCCACGGGGTCCTAATTCACAGGGCCAGCAGGCAGGCAGCTCCCTCCCTCCAGCTGATCTCTGTGTTCGAGAGCGGCCGCCCTCATGGACATGCCCAACGGGGCAGGCAGGCAGGAAGGAAGGCAGAAACCAAGGCTCATCCGGTTCAGCCCTTTGTGTCTGAGAATGGGTAGCCCAAGGCCCCAACGGGGCTCTCACATGCAAGGCCACCCCTCCAAGAATCACTGCAGGTCTGAATACGGAGGGTCCCCATCCAGTTGCCATTTCCTTTGCTTAACAACAACAAATGAATAAGAGAAATAGATCGGGAAGAAGTCCAAAGCTGGAATGGCACCGGCCCCCACCCCTCCGCTACTGCCCATTTGGGGCACAGGGGCTATGGGCCTGAAAGCCTGACTTCTGTCCCGCCGGTCTGGTCTCTCCGGGTCTGGTCTCCACAGCGAGCACCTCCTAATAGCGGCAGTGCTGCAGAAGTTCCCTTTCCTCTCAGGTATCTCCCTCCTCCCAGCCAGGTGGCTCCCCGGATTGTGTTTTACAAGCCACCTGCAGGATGCCAAGCGGGCCTGTCAGAAAGAGGCCCGTCGTCGTGAAACCGCTCCAAGGTTTAATCAGTGAAACTGAATCCTGCAGGGTGCGAAATGAAAAGAGAAGGAGAGGAACAGAAGCACACCTCCGCCGTGTTTTTGCCCCCTGCCTGGGCCTGTGCCTCGGAGAGAAGGGCAGGCAAGCAGAAAGCCCAGGGACGTGTCCGGTCGTGTCGGGGTGGCTCCGGGTGAGCCACGGGGTCATAATTCACAGGGCCAGCAGGCAGCCAGCTCCCTCCAGCTGATCTCCGTGTGCGCGAGCGGCTGCCCTCATGGACATGCCCAGCGGAAGCCAAGGCTCATCCGGTTCAGCCCTTTGTGTCTGAGAATGGGCAGCCCGAGGCCCCAACGGGGCTCTCCCATGCAAGGCCACCCCTCCAAGAAACACTGCAGGTCTGAATACGGAGAGTCCCCATCCAGTTGCCATTTCCTTTGCTTCGCTGTACTGTTCCCTGGAAGGCCAGATACTGAAGGTGAAGCGCAAATACTCTGGCCACCCAATGAGAAGGGAGCACTCACTGGAGAAGACCACCCTGATGCTGGGAAAGACTGAAGGTCAAAGAAGACTGGGACGGCAAAGGATGAGATGGTCAGATAGTGTCATAGATGCAACGAACATGAAATTGAGCCAACTTCAGAGGACGGCGGAAGACAGGAGGGCCTGGCGTGATCTGGTTCATGGGGTCGCAAAGAGTCGGACTCGACTGTGCGACTGAACAACAACAAGTGCTCACTAGCTAAAACCTGAAGCAGATCAGGAGGAGATGAGAGAGCTGGGGTAGTTCGTGTGTGGGACTAGGTTCGGGGGGGAGGTGCATAATCCCCCCCCACACACACACACACCATAAAGCTCACTGGGTGATCCTTGGCTGGGCGTGCTGAGCACTCTGGAGGAATGGTGGAATAGACATGTACAAGCCAGGTGAAACCCCTCCATTCTCCATCGGCAAGGCAGAGAAAAAACACTGCTATGGTTTTAGGATTGGAAACACACTGGGCAGTGCTAATCACAACTGAAAACACGCCAATGCTGGACGTGCCCCAGGGCCACAGGTATCCTGGCTATGCAGTGTGATCCCAGGCTTCTCTGGCTGGCTGGCTGGCTGGCTGGCTGGTGAGCTTCTCCTCCACTGCTATCTGTTTGGATGCCCAAAACCAGCTTCCTCTTCCTGGCAGTTGCCAAGTGGGCAGCCTTCTGTCCCGAGAAGGGACCCCTCCTGACCCATTAATGACCAGCTAAGAACTGCACTTCCCACAGTTTTTAATCCATTCCTTCAGGAAGCTCCTGGAGTTCTCCTCCTCCTCCATCTTATTCTCACGGCAACCTTGTCCGATCAGTTCAGCTGGAAGGAATGACTGGCTCATGGCCCCGCGGCAAGTGGGGCTGGAGCCCAGGCTCCTCTGGTGCCACCCAAGCAACCGTCCACGTAAGAGCCCTGCCGGATCATGCCCAAGATCCCTTCAGTGCCCCGCCAGGGCCTGAGCCTCCAACCCTGGATGTCCCCAAGCGACTGGCTGTCACAGTGATGCCACCCCTCAGCATGGAGCTCCACTCTGCCGTAATGGCTGTTGGCCATCAATCGATTTGCCTAGTTCCCCTTCAGAGGCCTCTCCGCCAGCCTCTGTCGCCACGTCCCACTGGGGGAGCCCTCTCTGTGGTTTGTCCCGTCCGTGTGTCCAGGTCCTCTAGGTATGATTCGGATGCCTCCCTGGCCTCGGAGATCAGGGCTCCGTTCCATGAGACGCTGCATCGTCAGAAAGAATAGTTGTGCGTTTCAGGTGATGACCACGACAGTCACCGCAGTGGGCACTGATGGCGGTGGGAACTGCCATCGAGCCACAGCTGACTTCTGGCGACCCTGCAGGATTCTCAGGGCAAGGCGCGTTCAGAGGCGGTTTGCCACTGGGTGGCTCTGGGGCCCGACCCTGGTCTTCCCCGGGGGCCTCCCCTCCGACTCCCAGCCCGTGCTGACCCTGCTTAGCTTCCGAGATCGGATGAGTTCAGGCTACCCAGGCCGGGGTGGGCATTCATAGAGGGCTGTTCTTGGAGCCAGGCCACGTTGGGGAGGTCTCTCCATGGGCTGGCCCTCAGGTGAGCATTCAGGCAAAGTAGTGCCTCCCTCTTTCATGCAGCCTCTGCCCTCGGGCAGCAAAGACTACCTCCTCCTGGGGCCCAGCTGGGGCCCCTCCAAGCAGACAGGCACCCTGCCCTGCATCACTGCGGGTGAGGCCACGCTGAGCTGTCCGCCTACACCCTGGGGCCCAAGTGTGAGAGGTGAGGTGCAGCAACAGAGGTCTTCCCAGCCCCAAGGACCCCGCTCACTCCCCTGCCTGCCCACCTTCCAGGGAACACCGTTAGCCTCCAAGAGGAGGTGCCTATTTTAAATAAATCCTCACCTGGAGGGCCCAGGCTGGTATTTGGATGGGAGCTCACCAAGGAAGTCCAGGGTGTCTACGCAGAGGCAGGCAATGGCAAACCACCTCTGAACACCTCTTGCCTCAAAAACCCAGTGAGGTTTCCGTGTCAGCCACACTTTCCAGCACCACTGTTTTTATAGTGGTTAAAGAAGCTCGTCACATAATCTCAGTAGGTTCAGGCAGAACAGAACAGGATCACAAGTCCAGTGACTCAGGCACACGGGGGGGGGGGGGGCTCAGAAGTGGCTTGCCACAGGCACCCTGGTGAGCCAGTGACTCTTTGGCTCAAGGGACCCAGTGCCCCGCCGACAGCTCACCCTCTTCACTCAGCTTCTCCATGCCAGGACTTGTCAGTTTACTTTTCTCTCCCTGGCATCTCTGTGCATTTCCCCGCGGTGTGACATCACTGGGTGCAGACAATGGAGGCTTTGCAATTTCGTCCTCAGAAGACACTGTGCATTAATCTCCAAAAGGCTCCCGTCGCATCTGTTAACCCAAAGGGCATAACATCAAGATACCATGATCCCTTGTGACGTACAAAAGTAGTTATTAATTTGCACTCATTATCTAAAGCCATTTGTCAGTAGCCTTTAGATAAGTGCAAAGTGCTCACGTACCAGAGGAAGCGCGAGAAACCACGGCTGGGCAAGTGCTACGGAGGTGGCATCGCCTAATGCTGCCAGTCCATGCAAAACTAATGTTTACCCAAGGACTCAGCAGTCATTAAAGGAGAGCTGGCAAGACCCAGCGACAACGGAGGCATCCTTCTCACCACCTCTCTATGTGGCTGCTCCACGGAAAGGCTGCTCACAGAAGGGTGCTTTTGAACACCAATCTGGAAGCGGGGAGGGGGTGCATTTGGGCACTGCGGCCATTCGCCCAGCATGGCCTGGATGTGGTTCTCTCCCCTTCTCCTGTCTTCTTCGGGCAGGGCTAGCCTGGGAAGCAACAACATCTGCGGAAAGAGCAGGGGAAGCGTGGAGGGGGGGGGGAATAGGGCTACCTTCGCGGTGGTCTTTGCTGACTGGCACAACCACGCACTCACACACTCCAGTTTGGAAACAGCCTTTGTAGAAATACATTGAAGGCACCTTCATCACCCTGTCATACAATCCTGCGCAGGTTTACTCAGAAGCAAACCCAGTCCTATTCTCCCAGGAATGCACACACGGGGGCGTAGACTGACTCTTCCGCTTCCACCAGCCTTAGGCCGGAGTCCGTGCTGCCGTCAGCCGGGGCTGCTGCAACCATTAAACACCCAAAAACAAAGGTCCACTCCCAACTTCCAGTCTCCTCTGCGGTGGGGCAGATAGTCCGTTCTGCCATTGCTTGCTGGTTTTATGGCATGAAGGAACAAAACAGTCGTGTCGTGACCCCGGCCATTGGACAAGATAAGGTTCCAATCCTTCTGTATGCAGATGATATGGTCCTTCTGTCCTTAACCAAGATTGGTTTGAGGAGACTGCTGAATATATTGGGTGACTACTGCAATGCGGAAGGCTTGTAAATAAATTATGCTAAGTCAAAAGTCTTGGTTTTTAGGAGTATACTGATATTTTTCTATTGTCTACATTACCATTTTATGACCTTATGTATTATGTTATGGCCTATGGCTAAGACAATAAACTTATGCTACCAGTAGTGTCGTGGGAATACATTTTGTTCACTCTATGTGCCCTGACGTGTTTCACTCTGCACTTCTTCACGGGGATCTGAGCCATTTCGAAAGGCCAGTGTTATTCACAGCTGGCTGATTGGGAATAGTAAAGGTAAAGGTTCCCTTGCTCGAAAGCCAGTCGAATCCTACTCTAGGGTTGCGGTGCTCATCTCCGTTTCAAAGCCGAAGAGCCAGCGCTGTCCGAAGATGTTTCCGTGGTCATGTGGCCAGCATGACTAGATGCCGAGGCCCACGGAACGCTGTTACCTTCCCACCGAAGTGGTACCTATTAATCTACTTGCAATTTCTTGCTTTCAAACTGCTAGGTTGGCAGGATGATTGGGAATGCTGTTGTTGTTGTTCAGTCGCACAGTCGAGTCCGACTCTTCGGGACCCCATGGACCACCTCCCGCCAGGCCCTCCGGTCTTCCGCCGTCCTCTGAAGTTTGCTCAACTTCATGTTCGTTGCATGGATGACACTGTCTAACCATCTCATCCTTTGCCGTCCCCGTCTTCTTTGACCTTCAATCTTTCCCAGCATCAGGGTCTTCTCCAGTGAGTGCTCCCTTCTCATTTGGTGGCCAAAGTATTTGAGCTTCAGTTTCATTATCTGGCCTTCCAGGGAACAGTCAGGGTTGATTTCTTTTAGGATTGACTGATTTGTTCTTCTTGCAGTCCAAGGGACTCTCAAGAGTCTTCTCCAGCACCATAGTTCAAAAGAATCTATTCTTCGGCGCTCGGCCTTCCTTATAGTCCAACTCTCGCAGCCATACATGACTACTGGGAATACCATTGCTTTGACCATGCGGACTTTTGTTGGCAGGGTGATGTCTCTACTTTTCATCATGCTGTTTAGGTTCGCCATCGCTTTCCTCCCAAGGAGCAGGCGTCTTTTAATTTCATGACTGCTGTCACAGTCTGCGGTGATCTGGGATCCCAGGAACGTGAAGTCTGTCACTACTTCCACGACTTCCCCTTCTATTTGCCAAGGAGTGATGGGGCCGGATGCCATGATCTTAGTTTTTTTGATGTTGAGGTTCAAGCCCACTTTTGCGCTCTCCTCTTTTACCTTGAGCAAGAGGCTCTTGAGGTCCTCTTCACTTTCTGCCATGAGAGTGGTATCGTCTGCATATCTGAGGTTGTTGATCTTTTCCCCAGCAATCTTAATTCCCGCTTGTGATTCATCTTGACCAACATTTCGCATGATGTACTCTGCATACATCATGATTGGGAATACTTGACACTTAAAAATGGCTCAGATCCCCTGAAGAAGTGCTGAGCAAAACGCGTTGGGAAACAGAGTGAACAGGATGTATTCCCACGGCACCACTGTCTACATTTCGCATGATGTACTCTGCATACATCATGATTGGGAATACTTGACACTTAAAAATGGCTCAGATCCCCTGAAGAAGTGCTGAGCAAAACGCGTTGGGAAACAGAGTGAACAGGATGTATTCCCACGGCACCACTGTCTTGTTCTTTCATCCTTTTGGCTTCGTTGGTGTGGCCCTTCTTCTTCAGGCTAGTTTTACTGAAAATGACGTTTAAAGGGGATCATTTAGGGCAGGGGTGTCGAACTCATTTGTTATGAGGGCCGGATCTGACATAAATGAGACCTTGTCGGGCCAGGCCTCGTGTGTCATAAAATGTAATGCCAGGCAGCGGAGATATGAACTTTATAAAGAACACAAACACAAAGGGTTTTTTTTACTTTAAAACCTGCTTAAAACATTAGCACTCTTACAATATTTTGTTTATTTATTTAACAGTATCTGATAACTGACACCTCTTGCTCTGAATTATTGCATCAAAATGTCTGTGCTGTTGCAATCTTGAGTATGCTGTTCAAGTGTGTATCTGTAAGCTGCAAACCTACTTTTGATTTATTGACATTCACCACAGAAATCTCATGGTCAGAGTTCCGAGTCTAGGACCCAGGTTAAAACATGAAATGGCTGAGTGATTGAGAGAGTCTGATGAAGCAAGCTATGATGCAGCAGCAGGACTGGAAGCTGGAAGGAGGGGGTGGCTTGTTCCAGGTCAGGCCTGATAGAAGCCCTGGGGGGGGGGGGCTGACCTGGCCCCTGGGCCGCATGTTTGACACCCCGACTTAGGGCTCTGAGCTCATTTCGTAAAGCTGGAGACCCCAGAAGCTCCAAGTCAGTCCTGGTGGAGGAGATGCATGCAGGGCATTAAAACCCTCCTTTGTGATTTCTTTTTCTACTGCGGTCACTGGGAAGCCTAGGGGTGGGGTGGGTGCCCACATCACAGGAAGACACAAGTGTGCGGGTTCTCTCCTGGGGACCACTGACAGTTCTCGTTCCAGCTCCAGCCTCTCTTTTCAAGCTCCCGACCCAGGATTCTAAGTGGGTCATTTGAGGTTGACTTCAGGTGCCAGGAGGTCAAGCCAGGCTGCCCTCTGGCACTCAAAGGGCGGCTGGGCGCCCCCTCCCAATGGCTGTGCCTACCCAGACAAATCCCTACGATGAGCAGAGTCCGTTTCTGACACTGGCAAAGGAGCCAGGAAAACGACCCCTTTAAAATGGGTAATTAAATTCCGGGCGCTAAAACTGAGCCGCTTCATGACCACATGTCAAGATGTTTGTCTTTAAAGTGACAAGATCTACTTGGGCAGCAGGGCCTACAAGGGAACACGAACAGAAAACACTTTCCAAGTCAAAAACCAAGCGAGCCAGCATCACTCCGGCGTGACACAAGTGACAGACCTGGCAAAGAGACCTGGCAAAACGTGCCTTCCCAAAACAGCGGAATGACGAGTGGGCCTCCTCCTCCTCAGGCACCACCTGCCTCAGGGGAACCCCTGCAGCTTCCCAGCAGCCTCTGCTCCTTGTTGCGCCCCGCTTGCTCCTCCTCTCCCAAGGCAGCCCCAATCCCCCCAGGCTGCCACTCCCCTCAGAGGACGCTACACCTGAGAAAGCCACAATCCTGAAGGATCGTCCCCACTCCAACTAGGGCCTACCCACACATTACCTTTCCTGCAGGGATGGCCTCGACGCGGGCGGAGAGGCATGTTCACAAGTTCCACACTTCCCAGGTGCACGCAGTGGACAGGGTGGTCTTCGGCCTTCTCCCCGCCACAGTTTCCTGACCTGCCAGAGCTCCAGGGCATGCTATTTGCCCAGTTGTCGAAAAATAGCATGCCGCTCATGGGCACATATGCAGCCCTGAAATACCCTCTACTGTTTCAGGTCAGGAAACCAGGCGCAGGACAGGAGGTCTAAGCACTCTGTGTCTGCACGCTGTGGGCCCAGTCTGCTTTGGTTGCCTGCACACCTGGAAAGTGTGGGACTTCAGAGCACCCCTCTTCATCCACCTTGGAGACATCCCTGGGGAAAATACAACATGCAGTGAGGCCTGAAGGAAGGGGCAGACATCGTAGGAGTCCAAGGAGACGGTGCTGTGCCCCAATGACGTGCGAAGGCAGTGAGGCGAGGTTTTCATTCTCCCCTTTCCAGTGTTTTGCATCACTTGTCAAACGGAGCACCAACTTGTTCATTAATGATTTGGAGTTGGGAGTAAGGAGTGAAGTGGCTAAATTTGCGGATGATACGAAGTTGTTCAGGGTGGTGAAAACCAGTGAGGATTGTGAGGCACTCCAAAGGGATCTGTCAAGGATGGGCGAGTGGGCGTCAACATGGCAGATGGGGTTCAATGTGGCCAAGTGCAAGGTGATGCACATTGGAGCCAAAAATCCTAAATATAAATACACGTTGATGGGGTCTGAACTGGCAGAGACTGATCAAGAGAGAGATCTTGGAGTTGTAGTGGATAACTCACTGAAAATGTCGAGACAGTGTGTGACTGCAATAAAAAGGCCAATGCTATGCTGGGGATTATTAGGAAGGGTATTGAAAACAGATCAGCCAATATCATAATGCCCCTATATAAATCAATGGTGCGACCTCATTTGGAATACTGTGTGCAGTTCTGGTCACCACACCTTAAAAAGGATATTATAGCTTTGGAAAAAGTGCAGAAAAGGGCAACTCGAATGATAAAGGGGTTGGAACACTTTCCCTATGAGGAAAGGTTAAGGCGCTTAGGGCTCTTTAGCTTGGAGAAACAACGACTGAGGGGTGACATGACTGAGGTTTATAAGATTATGCATGGGAAAGAGCAGGCAGAGAAAAAGGTACTTTTCTCCCTTTCTCACAATACAAGAACTCGTGGGCACTCCATGAAACTGCTGAGTGGTTGGGTTAGAACGGATAAGAGGAAGTACTTCTTCACCCAAAGAGTGATTAACACTTGGAATTCACTGCCATGGGAGATGGTGGCGGCTACAAGCATGGACGGCTTCAAAAGGGAATTAGATAAGCATATGGAGCAGAGGTCCATCAGTGGCTATGAGCCACAAGGTATAGATAGGGACTCTGGGGCAAGTGATGCTCTGTCATCTTGGTGTTTGGGGGGGGGTCAACAGTGGGAGGGCTTCTAATGTCCTGGCCCCACTGGTGGACCTCCTGATGGCACCTGGTATTTCTGGCCACTGTGTGATACAGAGTGTTGGACTGGATGGGCCTTTGGCCTGATCCAACATTGGCATCTCTTCTGTTCTTATGTTCTAATGGCCACATCTTGGGTTGTGTGGAGGAATGCCCTCTACTGTAGAATTTACCCCAACGTTCAACTATTGGGACTACATTTTGTTTATTAGTTGAAAGCCTTCTGCAAACTCGTAGCTGGCAGAAATGAGGGGTAGGGGTAGGCCGTCAAGTCCAAACATAGAGCACTTTAGCTAATGACTCTGGCCAAAATAGGATAATGGTTGACCATCTCACACCATGCTAGGATGTTGTGCCTCAACGGAGAGAGAGGGAAACAGCCCCAAGTCTAGGATGTATGGCAGGAAGATCAGAACCATCCCTATGTGAAATGGAGGAACAGACTCTCCCAAGGGGAGATTATAAATTCCCAGGAAGAAAGTCTTAACTTATGTTGTGGTTTCTGACCATGGAGGCCCACACTGTGCAGAACTGTGTCCTTAGCTAGGGACTCCATCTTGTCCATGTGATAAGGGATAATGGGAAGAAGTCCCAACTCACAGAAATAAGGTAATGCTGAACTTTAAAGTACTGCAACTTCAAGCAGGACTAACCTGTTCTAAGTACCAAGAGTAAGGAAAAGAGATTGCACGTTTTCAGCTTTTCTTTTGCTCTAAGCCTGATTTCTGGAAATACAGCATATAAGTTCAACATACCTGGAGCACCATAGCTTGAGCAAAATTGTAATGGATTGCCCGTACACTGACTTGTAGGAACAAAGCGGGAGGTGCAGCAGCTAGACAGAGCCTCTGTATGGCAATGCAGGTATGGAGAGCCAGAAGTGAGACTTACTTTAGCAGGGGATACTCTCAGAGACTCTTGAGAGTCCCTTGGACTGCAAGAAGATCAAATCAGTCAATCCAAAAAGAAATCAACCCTGACTGTTCCCTGGAATGCCGGATACTGAAGCTGAAGCTCAAAGACTTTAGCCACCCAATGAGAAGGGAGCACTCACTGGAGAAGACCCTGATGCTGGGAAAGATTGAAGGTCAAAGAAGACGGGGACGGCAAAGGATGAGATGGTTAGACAGTGTCATCAAGGCAACGAACATGAAGTTGAGCAAACTTCCGAGGACGGCGGAAGACAGGAGGGGCCTGGCATGATCTGGTCCATGGGGTCGCGGAGAGTCAGACTCGACTGTGCGACTGAACAACAACAACTCTCAGAGTTGGTGGTAGCAGTGGGAGTTACCCAGACTGTTTTGGCACCCCTTGGAGTGAAGGGAACGGATGGTGGTGCTGAGCAGAGACTTGGTTTGGCATGAGAGTCCATTCCAGTTTGGGAAGAAGCCAACAGAAGCCGGACAGCTGTTAATTCCAGGGGGTGTGGTTCCGGATTCTTGGAAGGCAACAGTGGAAACGAGAATGGTCAGATGGGCTATATGTGGGAACCCATTCCATGGACTGAGCAGCACCAGAGCAGCCCTTAGGGGAGCGAAGAGCCTGAGCTGTGATCTGGGAGGCCCCTGGTTCAAATCTCACCTCTGTCAGGTGGCCTTCGAGGAGCTGCTACTTTCTCTCTCAGCCCCGCCCCATGGAAATAACACTGGCCTGCTTTTGGGGGAAACAATGAAAACACAATGCAAAAGCTCAAGTTATTCTTATGAAGGAAGCATCTTGTGCCACAGCGAGGAGCTGGGGGGGGGGGCGCCTCCCCAGTTAGGAATTTTAATTTGATTGCCAGGGCAAGAGGTAATGAGTCAGTCTTTTCCAAGTGGGGGGGGGAACAAGCTGGAAAGTGCTCCAAACACTGACGAGGCAAGAAATTATACAACGCAACCCCAGGAAGTTGGAAATATTGACAGGCAATCAAATGAGCTACAAGCTGGCTAATGCGGGCTAATCTATCTAGGGGAAAGACTCAAGCAGCTATTCAATGGGATGGAATTATGTGGCGAGGAGGAATGCAACAGGGGACTCCAAAGCATCACCAGCATCCAGTGCAAGATGAACAAAGACTGTGTTATGCAAGCTGTTATTCCGTATTTATTTTGTTTTGTAAAGTTTTTTTTAAAAACTCAATAACTAGCAGTAAAAAAATATGCAGCAGGGCTCCTAAAACTCACGCTTTGGAGATAGCCCATTAAAGCCAGCTCGCTGCGGACTCACTGCCCAGCATATATCTTAAAACCTGTAGTGGAGAGAAGCATCAGCAGCTGTTACTTTACCAGTCCTGGGTGCAATTAAAGCAATCTGTACATTGACCTGGGGCAAAAAAAAAAAAAGTCTGTTAAGATTCAGTTTCCCCCTTTGGGGCAAAGAGGAGCCCCGTGGGGCTGGGGAAGAGGACGTCAGGACAGCAGCCGGAGGAGGGAAGGGTTGGCCGGCCCTCCCTTATCGCCACGGCCCTCCTCCGGATCCCAGTCAAGCCCTCCTCTGTGGCTGCAATTGAGGGAAGTGTCCAGGCAGGAAACCCAGCCTGCGATCCCCAAGCTCTTGCCCTACGTTGCTCTCCATCTTCACAAAGAGTTCAAGTCAGCTGCCTGCCAGGGATGCTGCGTCACACCACGACCGACCCTTTACGAATGTGCTCCAGGGTTCCACAACGGGGGCCCAGTCACCGCAGACAAAGAAGAGTGTCGTTGCACAAGGCTAGGGAACCCCAGGGCTCAGCCAAAGCCCCCCCCCCCTTGGGCGTGGAGTCCTGCGCTGGAAGAAACGGGCTCCTCGGCTCCTCCGTTCTCTGGCTTCTGGGCCCATAAGCAACCTCCCCTTTATCCATCCTATGATGCCATTCCATGGACTGAAGAGCACCAGAGCAGCCCTTAGGGGAGCGAAGAGCCTGAGCTGTGATCTGGGAGGCCCCTGGTTCAAATCTCACCTCTGTCAGGTGGCCTTCGAGGAGCTGCTACTTTCTCTCTCAGCCCCGCCCCATGGAAATAACACTGGCCTGCTTTTGGGGGAAACAATGAAAACACAATGCAAAAGCTCAAGTTATTCTTATGAAGGAAGCATCTTGTGCCACAGCGAGGAGCTGGGGGGGGGGGCGCCTCCCCAGTTAGGAATTTTAATTTGATTGCCAGGGCAAGAGGTAATGAGTCAGTCTTTTCCAAGTGGGGGGGGGAACAAGCTGGAAAGTGCTCCAAACACTGACGAGGCAAGAAATTATACAACGCAACCCCGGGAAGTTGGAAATATTGACAGGCAATCAAATGAGCTACAAGCTGGCTAATGCGGGCTAATCTATCTAGGGGAAAGACTCAAGCAGCTATTCAATGGGATGGAATTATGTGGCGAGGAGGAATGCAACAGGGGACTCCAAAGCATCACCAGCATCCAGTGCAAGATGAACAAAGACTGTGTTATGCAAGCTGTTATTCCGTATTTATTTTGTTTTGTAAAGTTTTTTTTAAAAACTCAATAACTAGCAGTAAAAAAATATGCAGCAGGGCTCCTAAAACTCACGCTTTGGAGATAGCCCATTAAAGCCAGCTCGCTGCGGACTCACTGCCCAGCATATATCTTAAAACCTGTAGTGGAGAGAAGCATCAGCAGCTGTTACTTTACCAGTCCTGGGTGCAATTAAAGCAATCTGTACATTGACCTGGGGCAAAAAAAAAAAAAGTCTGTTAAGATTCAGTTTCCCCCTTTGGGGCAAAGAGGAGCCCCGTGGGGCTGGGGAAGAGGACGTCAGGACAGCAGCCGGAGGAGGGAAGGGTTGGCCGGCCCTCCCTTATCGCCACGGCCCTCCTCCGGATCCCAGTCAAGCCCTCCTCTGTGGCTGCAATTGAGGGAAGTGTCCAGGCAGGAAACCCAGCCTGCGATCCCCAAGCTCTTGCCCTGAGTTGCTCTCCATCTTCCCAAAGAGTTCAAGTCGACTGCCTGCCAGGGATGCTGCGTCACACCGGGACCCTTTACGAATGAGCTCCAGGGTTCCACAACGGGGGGCCAGTCACCGCAGACAAAGAAGAGTGTCCTTGCACAAGGCTAGGGAACCCCAGGACTCAGCCAAAGCCCCCCCCCTTGGGCGTGGAGTCCTGCGCTGGAAGAAACGGGCTCCTCGGCTCCTCCGTTCTCTGGCTTCTGGGCCCATAAGCAACCTCCCCTTTATCCATCCTATGATGCCTCAAAGCCCAGCCAAGGGAACAACCTTGCTCTAGGCAGGGAATGCCTGGGGAGGGGGGACAGGTGATGCCTGAACTGCTGCCTACCCCCATTTTAAAAATCTGGCCAAATGGCAGGGTGGGGACTGTGGCAGGGGCTCTCTGGGAGTCATGTTTGCCCAGGTGGAAAACGGTGAATGCGCAGAAGGCACAACGACCCTGCAAGGGAAGGGCTCCCCAGAGTGAAGGAGTCTGGGCAGCAGAGGGGAAAGGAACGCGCACTGATGGCACAGGCCCCCAAAGCACACCGGAGAAGGCCTCTTTTCTCTGAACACAGTTGACAGCATCTTGTTAATGGCTCTTTCGTCAGAGGGACACAGAACCTTTGGGCCCAATCCACATAGCACAAGCGTGGAAGCAAGCGTGTGCAGGCACAGGTGAGTCGGGAAAGCCCCAGGCGACTGTCAACTCTGCCCCATGTTAGCCCAAGAATCCGGCTTCAATTGTACCGGTAAGTAGACAGGAGACCCATCTGTTATTCAAGGCAGAAGATGACTTAAGAGGTGTCTGTGAAATTCCTGTCCTTGGACTAAGAGGACCTGTGGGTGGCACCTGACAAGTTAGCCTCCAGGCATCAGTAGGGGACGGGATGAGAAAGTCCCTGAGGACATAAAGCCAGCAGGGACCACGAGATGCTTAATGGTGGTACAAGGCCACTTAGGGCTGAAAGAGGACATATGTCATGAGTCAGCCAGGGCTCAGTGATTTTTTTTCAAAAAGACCCTGATTGGTCCTTATATCTTGGATGGAGTGATTTCATAGCAAACATTGGTAATGAGACCGGAAAACTAGCTCTCAGTTCAGTCCCGGAGGATGCATTGTCTTGAGCCTCAAATGAAATTCAGCAGCCTCTCTTTCTACTCTCCCTTTGAAATTCCTTTGTAAGAGCCCCACTACTCTTAGGTTAGCAACTGAATGTTCTGGTTTCTAATGTCAGACTTATGTCCATTTATTCTTTGCAACCTCCTGGACTGAATCCTCCTGGATGGAATTGAGATCTAGGTTTCCTGTCTCGTTACCAACACTGTTATCTCCACACCTACTACCCCTCTGCATATCACACCTAATCCAATCAAGCCTGCAATTGTCATTCACCCTGCTATTGCCATTCGACATCTGAAATCACCTATATAAAGTTTGTATCTCCAGTACCTTGTATTACATTTTGTGGCATGCATGGCCCAGTCCAACAAAGTGACACCTATGTCAGATCTGACCCTTGTAACAAACGGGTTTGAGGCTTCTGCCGTGGGGTCCACCCTCCAAAGCAGCCACTGTCTCCAAGGAAACTGAACTCCACAGTCTGGGGATCAGTTAGAATTCTAGGAGACCCCCTAGCCCCACTTGGAGGCTGGACCCTCTACCGACCCCATAGATCTTTCTCCACACCCTCAAGTGGAGCCCAACCATGCTCTCCCACTGGCCTGTGTTTGTGGGGAGGAAGGCCCGCCCCCTCGTCCCCCGTGCGCCAGTCTGAATCTCTCCCTCCACGCTGGCCTCCAAGTGTTGCCAAAGCCCTTGGACCCATTGTTCTTTTTCTAAATTCTCTCTTCCCAGAAATTTCCCCATTCAAAAAAATCAAAATCAAAGTGTAATGCTAATAAAAATGCCACCAGCCCCTTTTAGCTTCTGATGCTACAGCTCAGCAGTAAATAACAATAAAAGAGAAATAAGAGGATGCGGCCATGTTAATTTCAAGGGATGCGCCGGACATCGATGGGGGGGGGGAGAGAGGATGAAATTAGAAGGAAAATCATGCTCTTGCCGAAGCAGCGCCGGCTCTCACACTAAGGCCAGGGGGATTGGGATAAGGCTCCAGTTAATTGCCTTTCCAGATGACAAACCTCTCACCTCTGAACTGAATGGCTCTTTATAAAAGCTATCAGTAATAAACTGTAAATCTCAGCTATGATTGCAAATAAAGGTCATCCTTTTCATGCCTGCCGCTTCTTCCCTGGCCCTGATTGGATCCCTGTCTGAAGCCTTCCTCCTTAAGGTGTGCCAGCTGTCCACAGACAGCGGGGGGGGGGGGGGGGGCCCCCCCGCAGCCCGAAATTTTCAGGCCCCCGTTCTTTTGCTGGGCCTGATGCCCCCTCTGGCCCCGCCACTTGGCCACGGGCAGCTACTTCCCTTCACGGGGAGAAACTGCTCTCCTCCATTCCCCCTGGCACCGGAGTTTCCCAGCTTCTGCAATAGGGGCCGGGAAGCAACCGAGTGGCCAGACCCACCCCCTCAGAGTCCTCAGTGCCAAATCTGAGACTGTCTCTATCGCCTCAGCCGGGGGAGAGGTGGGTAGCGGGGCGGGCAGCAGACCGACAGAATCCCTGTGTGCTCCCAACACTGTGCCATCTGGTGTCCCCAGCATCCGGCACTCGCACTCAGGACTGGGCATCTGGGTAACAAATGCACTGTGAGTCCCACAGAGCCTGGATAGACCCCTTTCCAGAGCCAGTTTGGTGTTGTGGTTACGTGCATGGACTCTAATCTGGGAGAACCGGGTTTGATTCCCCACTCCTCCACTTGCACCTGGCTGGATGACCTTGGGCAAGCCGTAGTTCTGACAAGAGCTGTTCTTGAAAAAGAGCCATTTCTGTCAGAGCTGTCTCACCCCCACCTACCTCCCAGGGTGTCTGTCTGTTGTGGGGAGGGGAAGGGAAAGGAGTCTGTAAGCCGCTCTGAGACAACTTTGGGTAGTGAAGGGCGGGGTATAAATCCAATCTCCTCCTCCTCCTCCTCCTCCTCCTCCTCC
>NW_015176493.1:78962-86073 GCF_001447785.1 Gekko japonicus | reverse complement strand
TTCTTCTTCTTCTTCTTCTTCTTCTTCTTCTTCTTCTTCTTCTTCTTCTTCTTCTTCTTCTTCTTCTTCTTCTTCTTCTTCTTCTTCTTCTTCTTCTTCTTCCCTGCCCCGCAAGCCCAGGCTGATGCTGTATATGAAATCTCAGGGAACAAAACCGTGGGAGAGAGCCGGCTCTCCCTCTTCACACAGACGCCCACCCACCCATGATGCAGAACGGGTTGGCGGCCTCCTCACCCCGATGAAGGTCAGAACGAGGGATACTTTGTGTTGAACTGACCTGGCACTGGGCAGTGCCACTTTGGGCCTTGCTGGGTGATCAGCCTGATGCTGCGGTGGGCGCCACAAGACTGGTTTCATTGTTCTCTGGCACAAACTGGGCTCCCCTCCCCTCCGGGGTGTCCCTTGCAAGGTTAATGGGGGGGGCATGCTGGAGAACGGGGAGGGTGCTGGTGGGAAGGCATGCTTAACCCTTTCCTTACCCGCCGACTCTTTCCTGTGGTTTAGCCTGCTCTGCCAGCTCCGCATGCCTGGGGTCTCAGCAAGCACAGGATTGGGGCCACACACTGGGCAAAAGGATGTCTAGTTCTGCCCTGAGCAATTATTTGCATCAGAGCTTTGGAGCTGGCGTTCAGTGGGCCCAACAGAATTACTTCCATTTGGGATAAAAAAAACATTGTGAGCTGCAAAACAATCTGTCCCCAGAATATGTTTCCATTCTTTTCTTTTTTAAAGAGGAAGTTTAAACTTCTCTCTCTCAAATGGGCCCTAAAGCCTTAGGCAGCATAACCACGGTGGGTTTATTATAAACATGCATGACCAAATAATGGCGGCAAGTCTCAGCAGCAGCAGCAGCAGCAGAGAAGAAGACGGGAAAGAAGAAGTGAGCCAGGCTTTCCCTCTGAGGACTCGGCGGCACGAAAGGCAGCGCGTCGCTCCAACGCCTGGGCCCTGGTCCTGCCACCAGCATTGCCAAGAGCAGCCCCTGCTTCAGGGCTCTGCCAGTCACCCACAAAACTTCATCCGGTTGTCCTCCCTGTTTCCTCCCAGAGCCAACGTAGGGGACCGCCAACTGCAACGGACTGACCAACAAGGGGGGTGGGAACAGAAATGGGAAAGGAGGGGTCCTGCCTGACCTGCCCAGGTAGGCAGCAAATTTGGAACATTGGGGGGGGGGGGGAACTGCAGGAAGACAGATCTGTGTTATGCACAGGGGGACACCAGGGCTGTGAGCATGAGGCCTGGGGGACATGGACTCCTTTGGCACACTTTGCTCCCTGTTGCAGGGGAGTCCAGCAACCCATTCTTTTCCTGGGCAAACGTGCACACCAGAGACCCAAAAAGGGTGAACAATCCTCCTTCCCGCTGCTCAGCAGGGAATGCTGGGAACTGTCCTCCAGGAACAGAGCCATGAAGGGTGAGCAGCATTCCTGGAATTCTTCGCACGTCACCTGACTGCCTCCCCCAGGATCCTCTGGGGCCAGCCAGGAGCCAAGGACTGGTGGACGCTTCTGAGGAGGGGAAGCTTTGGGCTGCAGCACTCCTGGGGCGAACCCCGAGGGCACAGGCGGGGCCATGGAGGAGCAGTCCACAGGGGGCTTGGGGAAGATGACGCCGGCGTGGGGCAGAGCAGCACTGCGGGCTCTTCTCACATGATGGCCAGGGTCTTCCCTTGCGACCAGGAGAGCTCAGCAGCGTCCACACCCAAACAGGACTCATAAGAACATAAGAGACGCCAATGTTGGATCAGGCCAAAGGCCCATCCAGTCCAACACTCTTCTGTGTCACACAGTGGCCAGAAATGCGGGGTGCCCAGTCAGGAGGTCCAGCAGTGGGGCCAGGACATTAGAAGCCCTCCCACTGTTGACCCCCCCCAAGCACCAAGATGACAGAGCATCACTTGCCCCAGAGTCCCTATCTATACCTTGTGGCTAATAGCCACTGATGGACCTCTGCTCCATATGCTTATCTGATTCCCTTTTGAAGCCGTCCATGCTTGTAGCCACCACCACCTCCTGTGACTCTCAGAAGAGGCCTTCAGATCTTGGTACATCTCTCCCCTTCCAAGAGGGCAAGTGCAGGCGGGGGGGGGCAGGGCTGGAACGATGGGCTCTTCCAGAGCTCCTCCCACTCTTGGGGGCTTCCCCATTGGCTCCTGGGGGAGCTCAGAGCCCATGCATCCTGCTGGAGGGAGGAAAGAGGGGAGACCCACACAGAGCCCTGGCCGGCCGGTGGGTGGGGGGACACCCCTAGCTGGGGCTTTGCACGGCTTGGCTTCCGTTGCCTTGGTAACGGTTTGACTCCAAGTAAGGCAGCCTCATCATGTCACGTGTGTTCTGACTTTATGCACAGGCAACATGTGAACCCTTGAATCTGCCTTCTCCTTGGTCTATCAATGTCAGGTTGGAGAAAAGCCCAGGAAACTTGGCAGGTGCACAAACCAATGCTCCCTCTCAGCTGGGGAGTCTTGTGAGCAAACATTCTACTCCGTGAGCTACTGGCCTTAAAGTTGTGAGCAAGTGATTTGGCTGCTGCATGAACTAGTTTGCTCTGGAGCCCTCCTTCCTGAGCAAAGACAAAAATCTGTGAGCTGGAGGCTAAAAAACTGTGTGCTAGCTCACAGTACCTCAGTTTAGAGGGAACAGTGGCACAAACACAGGACAGTAATGCAGGGAGGCAGGAGCATCAGGGGCAGATTAAAGGCCCCTGTGGAAATGGCCACAGACCGGAAGCTTATCTGCATTTATGGCTCTTTGTGTGGAAGGGACAATGGAGAGGCATTTGTCACGCAAATGAGCATTCTGGTTAAGGCAGGTTTATACCTTTGCATTTGAGCCCCACTAAGTCTCAAGTGGAGAATGCCCTTGGCCTTGTGCTGATGTGCAGGCAGACTGGCAGAGACTCAGACCTTCAGGCTGACTTTGGTGAATTAGGAAAGTCTGGCGGGGGAGGGGCAAGATGGCCTTGAAACCTGATCGCAACCTCCCCCCCTCCTGCCTGTCCTGTCCTTCACCACTCTCAGCAGAGACTGAGGTTGTGGCTTTGGAAGGAGCACCCAACACAGTTGACCTTCTCCGCTGAGGTGCAACTGGCATCCAGCAAGCCCAGATGACCTTTCTGTGGCAGTGGGGGAAGGGGAAGTGGGCCGGGGGGGGGGCTTTCTGGCATCACCACCAGGCCCACCGAGGTTTCTCATGCAGATGCAGCACCATGTTTGGAGTGTGTGGCCGGCCAGCAGAATTACCCTCTGTGCCAGAGCAAAGATAACTCATCCCCCTCCCCTTAAGAGCCATGGGAGGGGGGGGCGCGTTTAAAAGCAGACTTCTAGACCTTGCTGTTAACAAGGGCCGGGAGAATCCGCACCCACAACTGGAACCAAGACTTTCCTGATGCGCCACAACTTGTGGCCTGAAGGGTGCAAAGGGAAGCCCCTCGGTCGCCCCGGCCTTCGCCTAGCCTGCCAGGGCTGGTTCTGCCCCCATCAAGGCAACGGGTCTCTTCCCAACCCCACCAGCCCTTGAACTCGGGCCAGTCTGCAGGACACGGGGGAGTGGCTCACGGGGAATGTCCGTCATGTCTCATGCTAAGATTAAGGAGATGTGAAGGAAACCCTCCCCACATTTCTCATCTCCGTGTCAAGACAGAGCAGAACGCCCTCGGAAGAAAGTCCCAGGGGTGAGCCGAGGGGCACAGCTCCATCTCACACAGTGTCCTGCTCTCTGAGTAGCCATTCTCTCTGGCCTCCCTGGCTGGAGTGTAGCCCCCTCCCCCTCCCCCTCCACAGGGCCCGGGGCTTCCGCTGCCTCCCCCAACTGCCAGCAGCAAGCCACCCTTGCCACGTTGCCCGCCATGCCAAGTCCTGGCCGGGGGGCTGGCCACTACTCCTCTGGGCGCCTCTGGAGTGGGCCCGGCTTGCCCCAGCAGGCCCCCTGCTTCCCATTAACACCCCCAGCGGGGCCAAGGGCCGGATCACAGGAAGGCCAGTAACGACGTGTGTGTGTGTGTGTGCAATCCGGGCTGAGGAGGCCAAGCGGCCGGCCGCAGCCAGGAACACCCTCTGGCGAGACAGGGGAGACGGGCCGGCTGGCAGCCACCAGGCCCTCCCGCAGATTTATATGGCTTCTGAAGGCGAGTCCCGGGACCCGCAGCGCCCACGGAGGAGGAGGGAGTTCTCTTCTCCTTATTAAAAGAATGAAAAGCCCCAGCATTGATTTTGTCCTTCATCACCACACATGACGAGGAAGGCCAGGGAGGGAGGCTCGGCTCCGAGGAGGAGGAGGAGGAGGATCACCGCCGCTGCATAAATCAAAGCAAATGTATTTATTGGAGTGACGGGGTTTGCCGTGCGCTGGGGCTGTCTGCTGGCCCGCACGGTTATTCTTTTAATTTATGGGTCGCTTTCCCTCTTCCCCGTCCCCTTCTTCTGCCGGAGCCGGTCCACAACTTTGACTCACGCCAGTAGAGATCAGCATAATGAAACATCAAGGGCCCTCCCCGGCAGGGTCCCACTCCCGCAGGGTCCGGACTGGGACACGGGGGGGGGAGGTGCTGGCCCACCGCTTGGGAGCCCTGCCGTTTTTTTTTTTCCCTACCGGGGGCTTGCCTGGCCCCGGTGCACTGGCCACGCAGAGTTCCCAGCCGTGAGCCAAGCCCAGACCGGCTGATGTCAGGGGCACCCCAAGTGCACACTTTTGAGCTGGGGGGGAGGGAGGGATGCAAGAGAGCCCGTGGCAGATTTGGAAGCACCAACCCACCCACCCACACACACACAGTGGCTTCTAGGCCCCTCCCGCAGTCAAGTTGGCTGGAGGGGCCGGCCAGGAGAGCAACCCGGAGCCCCTTCTGCCTTTCCCGGGCCAAGGGCGCCAGGGGACAGAACGGCGGCGGCGGCGGGGGGGGGGGATCTGTCTGCTTCCATTTGGTTAGAGAAACGGGACCACTGGAAAGGCCTGCAGGAACGTCTCCAAAGGCACGCGTTGATCCGATTATGCATTGCACTGCGCAAAAGAGAAACACAGAAAGGCACCGCGTATTGTGTTCACAAGAGAGAAGCCAGAGAACAAAAGAAAGGGAGCCGGCCGAGTCCTTCCTTCCCCGCTTGCAGGGGGTCTCCTGCAGACAGGGCTGGGGAGCAGAGGAGGAGTTCCAGCCGAGGAGGAAGCCGGGAGCCGGGTCTGGGGTGGCCCTCTCGCCCCGCGGGACTCTGCTCACATCCGGCCTTTGCCCTGCGGAAGGAAGGAAGGAAGGGAGGGAGGGAGGGAGGGCAGGAAGGAAAGGGAAGGCAAGGAAGGAAGGATGGGGGAGGGAGGAAAGGAAGGAAGGAAGGAGAGGGAGGGAGGGAGGGAGGGAGGGAGGGATGGATAGAGGAAGGCCCTGATTCTGCTGCCCCCCTCCCGCCAGGTGGCTGGGGCTCAGCCTCCGCTGTGTGTCTTCCCACAGTGTGCAAAAGAGCCTGGTGTGCCTGCTTCATTATTGGACTACCTTTCTGGGATGAGATAGGGGGGGGAGAGCAAGAGAGGGAACATTGCCAGGAACTATCTGGCTGTGTTGGGAAACACCACCACCGGCTCTCTTTTCATCTTCTGGCCTGCTTTCTCGCTCTCTCTCTGTTTGTGTGTCGTGGGTCCACAAATGAGCACTTTCTGGGCGGTGGGTGGGGTGGGGTGGGGGACTGCCTGCCAAGAAACAAAGCAAACACCTCGAGGGCTCCGATTCCACCGGGAAGGGAGCCGCGATCGCCACCAGCCCTGTCCTCCTTCCTTTCTTTCCACACTACAGCGAGGCAATATTTCTCTGCCTGTGAAATCACAGCTGGCTTTCAGGAAGTGCTAGCTCACTTCTTAATGAGCCCCTGTTCTCCCCCCCCCCATGCAAGGCTCCAGCTCCAAGGAGCCCCGCCCGCGAGCGGTTGTCCACGTCCTGGCAGCCCCACCACCCTCCTCCAAGCTGTCTTCTGCAGCAAGTAATCTTGGGCCCACTGCGCAGGCAGGGGAACGAGGCAGCGGTGGCATCCTGCAGCTGAGAAGTTTAGACAGTGTCATCGGTGCAACGAACATGAAGTTGAGCAAACTTCAGAGGACGGCAGAAGACAGGAAGGCCTGGCGTGATCTGGTCCATGGGGTTGCGCAGAGTCGGACTCGACTGTGCGACTGAACAACAACTGTATAAGGGTGGTGTCCCCCCCCCTTACAAGAACCACGGGAGAGCTGGTAGAAGCCTGATCTGGGATCGTGCAGCCCTGAGTTCAAATCCCCACCGCTCTTGCCCAGACAGAACGGGAGAAGCTCTTTGGAGGAAGGCAGGCTCAAGAGAGAGGCAGCAAAGAAGCCAAGATCCTATGGAAGCTCACCCCCAAAGCTCTCCGAAGACGTTTTTCTTTAAACCGCCCAATTACTTCAGGTTAGAAAGGCTTGGGGAGGGGGGGGGCGTCCTTGCCTGAGCCCTGGGAGGCCCCTTCTCTCCTTGGGGCATCGTGAAGATATGATGGGGGGCCCCTCCATTCTCCCTGAGATTTCGGCAAAGGAAGGACTCCAGCCCCTGTGGGGAGGAAGGAGGTGCGGGGCAGGCGGTGGGCAGGCGGCAGAGCTTGGGAGTGGGGGGGGGCAGTGATGGAGCTGTCCGCCAGCGAGGCTTGACAACGACCCTCCGGCTCAGTACCGCCTGCTGCATGATTGCGGTTTTGACCCAACTTCAGCCTCTCCATTAGAGGAGCCCCGGCGGCACGGGTGGCCCGAGAGAAGGAAGCCCCGACATACGGCCAGGTATTGATCTGAAGGGGCATGCCGACAGAAAGGCAACACGATGGCTGGTTACCGGCTAAGCACTGTCACGCGGTCTCCAAGCAGGCACGTTCCCAACTTTCTCCTGCAGGGAGAAATTCTCTCGTCCCCGTCAGTCGTCCGGAGGTGGCCAGATCATCGCACAACCACAGTCACTGGTTAACCGCCTGCCACGCACACAGTGGGGGGGGAGAGATAGCAGGAGACAGGAACAGAGCCCTCTCCCGCGGGGGCCATTTCTCCGCTGCAAACCCGTTGCCCCCAGAGCCACGTGTCCCACCTTCGGCTTCGCACTGCATGTGTGCCGTCGTCCTCCCCCCCCCCCCCCCCCCCCC
>NW_015176493.1:59624-78946 GCF_001447785.1 Gekko japonicus | reverse complement strand
TGCAAGAAACAGCCCTGGCCTCTTTCACACAGGAGAGCCCTTTGCAGCCCATTAAGCCTGGGGATGGGGCCTTCTGCCACCCATCTCTTGTTCCAGGAAATAACCCCCCCCCCCGATGGCTGGTTCCGAGAGAGGGATCCATGCAAGTTCTCAGAGCGACCAAAGGGGCCTGCAACCCAGGTCTGCCTCCTTCCTGTCCCCTGGACCCAAAGTAGGGTTGCCAGGTCTGGGCTGGAGACTACCTGGAGACTTTGGGGGTAGAGCCAGGAGAGGGCGGGGTTTGGGGAGGGGAGGGGCTTCAGCATGGCGCAATGCCACAGAGCCCACCCTTCGGAGCGGCCATTTTCCCCAGGGGAGCGGATCTCTGTCCTCTGGAGATCAGTTGTACAAGTGGGAGATCCCCAGGCCCCACCTGGAGGCTGGCGACCCTACCCCAAACCCCCTCGGCATCTCTTGGCCGGTCACCTCGCCCGCCTGCCCCGGCGGGTCTCTTAATGTTCCCACAGCCATGGGATTGTCGACACACAACACAGCCCCCCTGGCAGGAGAGCCACGACAGCCACGCCTTGCGGGCCCCTCTGGCCAGCGTTCCAAATGAAGCCGGAGCCAGGCCCCTCAGCCAGAAGAGCACCCGGAGGATGCTAGAGGAGGGACTCTCCTCCGGGGGGGGGGAGAAGGGGTCCTCTGAGGGAAAGGCCGCCTCAGCCACGGGCTCTTCCCCTGAGCGCCCTAACCCTTCCTCACGCAGGCAAAAACGCAACCTCATTCTTCCCAGAGAGGTGGTGGCGGCGACAGGGGCTCTTGGAACCCACTTCCTGTGGCCTGAGAGCTACCTGGGGGAAAGAATGCCTTTGGCCAGACACTCGGGGGCACTGCCACGGGCGGCCTCTCACGCCCAGGGCAAGCCTGAAGGCTGTGGGCCCCACCCCTCGCCTCCTTTGGGTCTTATCTAGGGCAGCCAACCTCCGGGGGGGGGGCACCTGGACCTCTCCCACGATCTCTCCAGACAACCAAGCCCTGGAAAGAGCGACTGCTTTGGAGGGTGCACTCTAGGGCATCATATCTCTATGCCTCCGTATTGCACCTATGGCTGAGGTCCCGCCCCAAACCCCACCCTCCCAAGGCTCCACCCCCCAAATCTCCAGGTATGGCTCCTGCCGACTGCAGGGGGCTGGACTAGATGACCTGCAAGGTCCCTTCCAACTCTAACATTCGAGGATTCGATGATTTCCCAACCCCAGAACTGGCCATCCAAGAATTTCAGATACCCCCTGGTCAGCAAGAAAGCTCCTCCCTTCTCCCCCTCCTGCCCTGTCCTGCCCCTGCGGCCAGTGCTTCCTTCTGCCAGCGGCCCGGCTGCTGAGAAAAGAGCCCCGGAACTCTGAGGCCCAGAAGGGGCCCGGCTGCCTGCCTGCCTGCCTGCCTGAGCCCACCCAGCACAGACACACGGCCCGCCCGGCATGCTTCCTCTCTCCAGTGTGCCACAGTCTCTCCTGCCTGGGAAAGGGCTGCAGGCTCACCAAAGGCCTGGGAGTGAGACCAGCCGAGGGGCCGTTTGGGCTGCTGCGACTGTAGCATCTCCTGCCCATTTCCATGAAGCGAATCACCACAACTCCTTCTTGTCCTCTCTGCTGATTTCAGCTTCTTTTCTGCCCTGGCTCATTCCTTTGTGCTCAGGGTGGGTTCCGTGACACCCCCCCTGCCACAGCCCTGCAGGCAAGTTGGACGGAAGGGGAGAGCCCTTTGCCGACAGCCCCCCAGGGCCCCTCCTGCACTCTTGCTTGGGAGTCCCCCCCCCGCCACACGGCCCCCCTGCCCTGGGGAGAGGGCACACCAGCCAGCAGGCCCCAAGGTGGCCTCCCTCCCTCCCTCCCTCCCGCACAGCTGGGCTGGGGGATTTATGAGGGTCTGGGTGGCAGCGCGCACGGCCCCTCTCTGCGCACGGAGCCCCCTCCCCTCCCCTTCCCTCCCAGCACCAGAGGTTGCGTGTCGCCCAGAAGCTGCCCTGACGCCACTCAAAGGGCCACAGAGGCAAGTCTATGAAAGTTAAAAGCATTAATAAAAGTGTGACTTATAAATTACTTCATCTTTGTCACCCTTTCTGAAATGGGGTGAGTGAGGGCAGGGTAAATTTATTTTTAAGTGCTTTTGGAGACCTTCAAGGGTCAGGCCTGCAACGGCTGCCCACGATAAATCACTCCATCTGTATCTGATAAATGCGAGGGAATCACAACATTAGCCAATATTGATCTATTTATCATTGGCAACTGTTTATGGGCTCAGCAGCCAGCCCAAATGGGTTAGGCAGGAGCCACGCTGGGGAGGGGGCGCTGCCCTTTTCTGCAAAGGATCAGGGCGCCAGCTGGGACCCCCGGCCCATCCAGAGGCTCCGGGCAGGCCCGAGGCAGGCCCGGGTCAGGACGGGCGCAGCCTGCCTCTCAGCGGGGGGTGGTGGGGCCCAGAGGGGCTCTGGAGGGGGAGAGCTCACACCTAAGGTGGCCGGGGGGGTCCTGGCACAGGCCCCCCTCTTCCTGGGCTCCCACGGGGTTATGTGGTACAGCCCCCTCCCCCATGCCCAGCGGTCACTCAATCGGAACTCCACCAAAAGTTCTGAAGCACCACCTAGGGTTACCAACCTCCAGGTGGAGCCCGGAGTCCTCCAGGAACTGCCACTGATCTCCAGACAGACCCCCGTTGCGGAGGGCTGGGGATGGCAGCCCCGGGGAGGCAGGTGAGCAGAGCCTCACCAGAAGGGTGTCCCCGCATTCGTGGAGGGAGGTGGAAACTCCCGGGCCCAGCGACAGTCCGATTGGGCGAAGGCTTCTGAAAACTCAGCCCTCCCCTGGACGAGAAAAGGCCAAAAAGATTGTTCTGTGGTGGTCTTGGGAACCATGAAGGCCTCTAAAGGCTATTCTTGCAAACTGCCAGTGGACCGGATCATTCCTGGTCACCAGGGCATTTTTGGTAGAAAAAGCCCAGCAGGAACTCATTAGCATAATAGGCCACTCCCAACAGCAGAAATTCATTTGCTTATTAGGACACACACCTGACAGCACAGCTCATTAGCATATTAGGCCACACACCCCATGTTACCAGAAGTGTGGTTATCCAGCGACACTCACCTTTCCCTTCTTATTCTGTTGACCTTGTTTGTTGTCAAAACCCAGGGCTTTTTTTTGTAGCAGGAACTCCTTTGCATGTTAGGCCACACACCCCTACTGTAGCCAATCCTAATGAGTTTCTGCTGTTGGGTGTGGCCTATTATGCTAATGAGTCCCTGCTGGGCGTGGCCAACTCGGGAGCCAGCCAGAACTCCGTTCCTTGCGTTCCTGCCCAAAAATAGCCCTGCTGGTCACAGTCAGGTATGCCGAAGCTGCCTCTCAAAACATCCCAGGGGGGTTCCACCTTCTGAGTGGCATCTTCCACGTGGCCAGTAAAGCAGCCCTTTCCCTTGCTGGCCTTGTTTCAATAAGAGTGAGAGAGGAGGAGCACCGAAGCCCCCTCCCACACCCACACCCCTGGAATCCAGGGGACTTCGCGCCGCTCAACTTTGGCTGCATTCTAAACGTACCAAAGGAATACTTGATCTCTGCCCAGCAGCACCCAACGACGTTATGGTCGGTCAGTTCAGCATCCAGGTAACGGCTTCTGAAAAACACCCCCTTCTTCTTGGGGACCTTCGCGGGGCCCCGCCACTCAAATGCCCGTCCAGCAAACAGATGCTGCGGCCTTCTGAAGACTGTGGAAACGAATTCTACAGGCATGGGAGGAGAGAAAGATAATGCTTGGCTGACTCCATGAATCTATTCAGGTCATCTTCCTGGCCATCCATAACACCTATCTCGAAAACAACGCCTCCACGCCTTGCACACGCCAGAGGGTCTGGCAGGCTACTCCCAGGTGTCTCTCTGCCCCCCGACGCAGGCTCCGGGGACCACCGAGGGCTGGGAGGGCCACGCAGTGCCGAGTGCCTTGGGAGTTGGGGACACGGGAAGAGACGGATGCTGGCCGGGACAGGCCAGGCCTCCAAGGGACCACTGGGGCCATCCAGGCAAGGGCTGGGCTGGCAGCCAGTCTGAGTGGGCAAGAGGCGGTGAAAAGTGTCCGGGGGGGGCAAACTGTCCAGCTGGGCAATGCAAGGATGACCTGGAAATCTTTCTTGATTGACAGGGTCATTTGGGGCTGTAAGCACCGCACCAGGAGCCAATCAGAAGCTGCCGAGAGTGCTGCTGACCCAGTGCATTGATCAGCTGGGTCACAATGTTCCAGGGCGGGGCATGCGAAGCAGGACTCTCCCCACATCCACAAGAGCTCGACTCCCACAGGGGATCCTCCGCCGAGGAGGGGCACACGTGGGAGAGGGCGTCCAGGGCCTGGAAGCGGGGACAATGCTGCACTGTCCTCCCCACGGGAAGGCGCAGGGATCGGGGGAGCCGGAAGGGGCCTGGGAGAGGCTGCCGAGAGGGTGGTCCTGAGACCCCCGTGGCCACCCCCGCACGTGCAGGTGGACGGGCCGGGGAGGCTTTGCCTGGCGGGGGGGGGCTCTCTATGAGCAGGAGAGAAAACCATTCACTCAGCAGGAGCTGCGGCAACCAATTAGAGGCCGTCAATATTGACTATCTGAGGGATTTCCATGCTCAGGAAGCAAATTAGAAACTCAATACCTGAACTATTCCTAAATGCAGTTATCAACTTTGGAGTTTTATCTCTTGAAACCAATGCAGCTTAGAGTTTAATTCTATTAAATTAGGGTTTAGGCATAGGATTTGCGCAGGGTGAAGGCACTGTTTGCTTCACATCGCGATACGCCCAAACCCAAACTGGGCTGTGGCACTGAAGAGAAGGAACAAGCCAGGCTGGAAAAGGCTTCCACCAGAGAGACATCCGCTGCCCCACGCGGCCCTTGGCCCCTCAGGCCTCCTTATTCCAGGGGCTGGCAGAGAAACAGGGAGCTGCCCCGTCTTTGCAAAGATGACACCCTGAAGGCGGCAGCCCTCGGGGAAAGTCTCAGGAATCAGCCCTTTTGGCTGAGGGGCTGTAATAAGACGGGGGGGGGGGGGTGCTGCAGAGGGCTGGTTTTCCCAGTCAGACTCCCAGAAGACGACAAGTCCCTTCCAGGGGAACAAGCAATCTTGGAGCAGTGTCCCACGGCCTTATAATACGCCACCTGGTTAATTGTAAGCGGGGGTCATTTCGTAGAAAAAGAGGTGCGGAAGCTCATTAGCATAACTCATTTGCATAACTTATTTGAATATGCCACACCTCCTGACATCACCGGAAGTGTGTTAGAAAGCAACATCCACCGCTCAGGCTCCACTAGACTGTTTTGGATTGCTAGCTATCCAAATAATCTGTCCTCACAGAGGAGAGCTTGTACCTGAATAAACCTTGGCCTTAAAGGTGCCACTGGACTGTTTTGGATTGCTATCTGTGGAGGGGGGGGGGCTCTGCAACTTACCTGGCTGCTTCTTGCTCCTTGTGGCCCAGGGCTTCTGGGAGCAGGGGGCGGGGCTTGTTGCATGTGCCCGCCCCCTGGGCTCTTTACCGCTCCTGTGCGCTCCTGGAGGAAATGACGGAGGGCGAGGGAGAGAAGGAAAGAAAAAAAGGGCAAACAGATGGGGAGGGAGGGAGGCTCTCCCACCCACCCCCATCAAGCCCCCGCCACCCCCCATGGCCCACCCCTCCAATCAAGCCCCCGCCACTGCCGCCACCCTGCACCAGCCAGGTGCCCGGAAAGGTGGGCGGCGGGGCTCCAGAGGCCTTCCCTGGGCTCTGCGACTCAGTGCAGGCGGAGGGGGGCTCTGCAACCTACCTGGCAGCTTCTTGCTCCTTATGGCCTGGAGCTGCTGGGAGCAGGGGGTGGGGCTTGTTGCATGTGCCCGCCCCCTGGATTCTTTACTGCCGGAGCGCCACTCCTGTGTGCTCCGGCAAGAAATGACCCCTGATTGTAAGTATTTGCATTAGTTAAATTTATATAAGTAAACGAACGAACGAATGAATACTCAAACTGAGCCTTGTTACGATCATACAGAGACCAAATATGTTCCTAAGCGGGCCAGCAGAGACTGTCCCCTCGAGTTCTGGATTGGTGGGCTGACTGAGGTACCAGGCGGGCCAAAGCGCCACAGACTGAAGAGCGCTTCTCACGTATGGGAGTGATGATCTAACAGGGTGGGGGGGAATTAGAAAGAACTACCAAAGGAATCCAGCTTCGCAGCAGAAGCAGCTCCAGAGAGGCTATTTCTTGCCTGGCTTTGGTGCCATTGATGTGAGATACTCTGATGAAAACCGAGAGATTCCATCCCCGTTTCCCCCTCATTAGCACAACGCGGTTTGGGGAGGGAGCCCGTCTCCCGAGCCCTGAACTCGAGTTTGACTGCACTTGAGCCACCGGCCTGCTCCTGCTGCCTCTCTCACTCTCTCTCTCTCTCTCTCTCTCTCACTGCAAAGGCGGACACACACACACCCCCGCTTTCAAAGGCTCCTTCCACACCCTTCCTCTCCTGGGATCGGAGCGTTCCAGACTTTTCGATGTCACAATCACAAGGCCACACGGATTTCAGAGCAGGCTTGGGAAAGAAAGGCAAACTTGGGTTTGGGGTTCAGCTGCCCGCTGAGACTGAAGGCATCGCATGCTTGACGCTGCCATATGCCAGAGATCCAAATGGGCTGCTGCTGTGAAGAGAAAGCCTGAGCCGGGAGGGGAGAGGGCCAGCAGGGTACCCCCCCCGTCCTAGAGGAGGTCCAGATCTGTGGCATTATGTGAGGACTATTAATCATCAATACTGCATGACAAGAAGGAGGAGGAGGAGGGGATTGGATTTATACCCCACCCTTCACTTGGAGTCTCAGAGCGGTTTACAGACTCCTTTCCCTGTGAGGTCGGTGGGGCTGAGAGAGCTCTTTCCAGAACTGCTCTTTCAAGGACAGCTCTGACAGAACTATGGCTCGCCCAAGGTCATCCAGCAGCTGCGAGTGGAGGAGTGGGGAATCAAACCCGGCTCTCCCAGATTAAGAGTCCGCGCACTTAACCACTGCACCAAACTGGCCTTCAGAGACTAAGAGGCACATTAGATATAACTTTGAACATCTCCCAAGTAACCATATCCTTGATCCAGCTTGCTGGGCTGAGGAGAGCCGGGAACTCTCTGGGGACAGGCCCTGCTGCTGGATCACAGTGCTTGTGGGGGAGGCCGCTTGTTCCTCTCGTGAGGAACTGGGGTGTGTGTGCAGCAACAGAGACCTGGGGGCGGCGGTGGTGCAGGGGTGACGGTGGTGTCGGCTGAAGGATGCCCAAATCCCCACTCTGCCCAGAAGTCCACTGAATGACCCTGGCTCAGTCAACACTCTTCCCATCTAGCCCGCCTCGCAGAGTAACAGACTCAGAGATAAGACAGAAAGGAAAGGGGGGAATGTGCAAAGAATTTGGATGGCAAGGAACAGCCTTGACATACATAAACACTAATCAATCCTGCATGCCTAATAAACGGATGAACATTACCTAACCCACCTTGTTTACTTAATGAGCTATTTTAAATGGACATACGATCCATGAGGAGGGAGGGGGCGGGATCATGGTCAAGAGTTGTATGTTGATACTGACTGTTGTGGGCGGAACTGAAAGTGCTGCAAGCTCTGGGTCCAGTAAAGGAAGAGGGGCAGGACACACCGGCCCTTGAGAGGTGATAAACGGGGGGGGGGTTCCTTGGGATGTGAGTCCCAGTTCCTCTGCACTCCCTTGACTGTGCAATAGAGCAGTTAAAAGGATATTCCTGGCTGACTGTTCCTTTCTGAGTGGTTTGTATTCCTCCCTGGAGGGGCTAGGGTAACAGGCATACAAACCCTAACAAGCCTAACTTGCAGGGCCGTTGTTGTTGGAGGAGAGGAGAGGAGATCAATGTAAGCTGCTTCCAGTGGGATCGAAGGGCAGTAAAAAACCAAATACTCAGAAGCGCAAGCAAGCTCAGGTGGGTCTGGATCTCAGGGTTTCATCTTTGATTGAGAAGGCCTCATCTTCGGGGGCCCGCGGAAGGCCGCTGAGGGACGCGTGCTGCTTGTCCAGCAGCGCACATGGACTGCTGGAGACGGTGCAGAGAGGGATGCCCGGACACAGCTGGCCGCTTTCCTTGACACACACCCCCCCAAGGCCCAGAGTGGCTGCCACATCTCAGAGCCTGAAGCAAGGAGGCCCCAGAGGTGAGCCAGGAATCGCCCCGGGGAGAGGGTGTGAGGACCTCCCGGCAAGGGGGGTGGGGGGTCATCATCAGTTCAAGGAGGAGGAACAGGAGGGCTGATAGAGGAGCCAGTGCAGAAAACCTGTCAGGAGCCAGCAGGGCCCTCGCCTGCATCCTCCTGGAGGGAACCAGCCTAGAATCATTAGTTGTTGTTGCAGATTTCCCGGGCTGCGTGGCCGTGGTCTCAGCATTGTAGGACCTGACGTTTCGCCAGCAGCTGTGACGGGCACCCTCAGAGGTATCACACAGAAAGATGGAGTGCTCTCTGTGTCAAAGCCTTTGACAACATATTTATTTATTTATTATTTTTTATTTATAGCCCGCCCAAGGGCTCAGGGCGGCTCACAAATAGGGCACGTGCCAATACATAAAACAGGTTATAAGCAACATAAAAACAGTCCTTGACAATCTTACACAGTGCTCTAGATGTTTCAAATCAGTCTTCAATAAAAAGATGGCGTCTTGAAGATGGTACTCCCAGTTCAGTGGTGTCCGCTCCACGCAGCTCTGTTGTTCACTCCTCACAGGGCCAGTTGGTAATGGTGGTACAAGTAGGGATGGTAAAGGTGGTAGTGGCGGCTCCTACTCAAAAGACTGGCGGAAGAGCTTCGTCTTGCAGGCCCTGTGGACCTGCGCAAGGTCCCGCAGGGCCCAGATCTCCTCCGGGAGTTCATTCCACCAGGTAGGAGCCACCACCGAAAAGGCCCTGGCCCTGGTCACAGCAAACCTGGTCACCAGGAGATGTTGCGTCCCAACTGTAGTGCCCGTTGGGGAACATATGGGGAAAGGCGGTCCCTTAGGTATGTCGGACCCCAGCCATATAGGCTTTAAAGGTAAGAACCAGCACTTTGAAGCGAATCCGGTACGCTATTGGCAGCCAGTGCAGCGCTTTCAGCACAGGCTGGATGTGCTCCCGCCTAGGGAGGCCCATCAAAAGCCTGGCTGCAGCATTCTGCACTAGCTGCAGCTTCCGGATTTGCAACAGAGGCAGCCCCATGTAGAGAGCGTTACAGTAGTCCAGCCTCAAGGTGACCATCGCATGGATCACTGTGGCCAGGTCATCGCGGTCGAGGAAGGGGACCAACTGCCGAGCCAGCCGAAGATGGTAGAAGGCCAACTTAGCCGAGGCTGCCACCTGGGCCTCCATAGTTAGTGAGGAGTCCGGGAGCACTCCCAAACTCCTAACCTCCGGCACTGGCACCAAAGGCGCCCCATCGAAGGTCGGGAGAGGGAGCCCCAACCCCGAACCGCCCCGACTCAGGCCCAGGACCTCCGTCTTCGCCGGGTTTAGCTTCAGCCGATTCGGTCGGAGCCAACCAGCCACATACAGTCTAGAATCACTCCGTTTGGGAAGCATCTCTTGTGATCCTTGCAGGGGAGGGTAGCAACCGATCAGAAAAAGAACACCCCAGAGCCAAGGGCCTCACCCGGCCCAGAGTGGAGGCCAGCAACCAGAGCCAGGGACCCTTTCACCTCCCCCCCCCACCCCAAGACACGGCCCAGGCAGCCGCGCAGCCTCCCCGGCACTTCCTCACACGCAGCTATCTACTATTTCAGGCTTGAGAGAATCCACCTCTGGTCGCAACCGTCTTTCAGATCCCCTAGCTGCTGGGAAACAGTCACCGTTGAGGCACATCGCAGTGTCCAGAGTGTGCCTGGCTTGTGACCAGATGGGCCCAACAGGTCTCATTGCTTGGAGAAGCCTTTTGTGCAGCACCTCTGCCCGACTCGGAGTCCGAAGGGAGGCGGCAGCTTGAGGAAGTTGGCGAAGCCTCAGCCTGAGATCCGCGGCCTTCAGAAGGCAGCTGTTGCTGATACTGAGCAGGCGTCCCTGCCCGCCCGGCCTCTGGTCCCTTCTAACAAGCCTCACAGCCCCATTATGGCTTTTATGGGGAGAGGCTTCAGCACCGAAGGGAGGGGTGGGGGGGAGAAATGGGGGGGAGGGAGATCCTGAGCAGAACTCAGGCCTGGTTTGTGTTCCCCTCCGACCCTCCCGCAGACAGAAGTAGCGGCCCTGGCCTGGCCCAGTCCCAGACCGACAGCCCCCCGCAGCCTGCCTGAGCATCTTCGGCTGCCCTCTGGATCCCGGCTGGGCTCACTGTCCATCTGCAGGGCAAATCCTGGCACCCGCTTCCTGTGCCAGGGTTCAGCTCCTGCCCTGCTGGGGGACTCCTCCTGACCATGAGCCGGCTCTCCCGAGGAGGCTTCCTTTGTTTGGCACTGGGTGCCCGGGGGCCGATTGCCCCACAGCCCTGACACACACATACCCCCACCCCCTGCCTGGGCTTGGACAAGCCTTGCCGAGTCCTCCTTTTAGCCCTGGAGCATTTTCACAAGTGGGGGAGCAGAACACGGCATTGGAAGTCCCTGAGTTTGCCCATCGGAGGCAGAAACGGGGGGGGTTTGCCCTCGGAGAGAGGAATGGGGGGGGGGGACCCTGGATTTCGAAAGTGCTCTCTTCCGTTTTCAGGATTGCATTACCAATGTTAAGCAGGGACGTGTACCCCTTGGACGCGTCTGCCCAGTGCCTTCCTCACGTCTCTGCCTCCCGGCAGGAAACACGATGGGCACAGAGGACAGAAGCCAAGGCAGTTGTCCTGGGACCGCAGGCAGAAACAGCGCGGAGGAGCCGCCAGAAGAGGAGGCGAAGCAGAGCGGATTCTGCAAGGGCCCAGCATCAGACCTCAGGCAAGGGAGGCCGTGTCTGGCAAGGCCAAGGACAGAAGCGGTCGGCGTGTCACAGAGGGGAGGGCGCTGCTGCTGTGGAGAAAGCAAAGTCAGAGAGAGAGAGAGAGAGAGAGGAGAAAAAAAAGAGAGAGAGAGAGAGAGAGAGAGAGAGAGAGAGAGAGAGAGAGGTTCCAGCCGGCTGCGGGCCACTTAGCTGCTGCCAAGAGGATCAATAGGGAAGACACCTGAAGAAGTAAGGGGGCAGGCACAGAGGTTGGGAAACCACCTCCACACTCCCTCTGCCAGCCGCCGGTGGAAGGAGACCAAAGTCCAAACGTGCTCCCAGGCGCCAGTGGCTGTAGGGCCTCCGGATAAACCCCGGGTCCAAACCCTCCTCCTTCCACATTGCCCCTTCCAGAGTCTCAAAGGCATTTGGGAGGAACTGAAGCAGAGGCAGAGGCCCTCACACCCTGTCTGAGCGGCTTCTGCTTCGGCAACTATAAATGACCCTCGAAAAACGCTTTTTGCCCTCAGAGACAAGACTCACGAAGAAGAGACTTTTGCTCCCAGGTCTCCATTCTCCACCACCATCACCACCACCACTGCATCAAGCAAGGGAGGCCGGTTTTAAACCCGCTCTGTGTAAAGTCTGTTTGTTTGTTTGTTGTTTCGATTTATATCACGCCCTCCCCACAAGCGGGCTCAGGGCGGGTCAGGACAATAAATTCCATTACAGTCTAAAATGATTCAATACATAAATACCAAATATTAAATTAGTGCAATAAAACCAGTTAGAAACAGTCCAAGTGGGCAGTTCTAATTGCTTGTTGCTGGAGACCAATTGACAGGCAGCAGAGCAGGGAAGAGAGGCTTCTTGTGGGGGGGGGGGAGCCCTCCTCCCCCCCGACATTTCAGCCTTCCTGCCCGCAGCCTGGCTCCAAAAAGAAACACGCGCCAAATTTGCAGGCCGGAGCTGAGCAGCCTATTAAGATCTGAAGAGCTGTCATCCCCACCGCAAAGACATCTGCGTCAGCGGCGGAGGATATATTTTAAAGCGCCTGTCCGCACAAAAACTTTAATAACACAGCCTGGCTCTAATGTCTGCTGAGAGGAAAGGCAATTTTACTTCTTCTATTAACCCAACGTGATTACAATGGCTTATTTCATGGAATATTAAGTTCAAATTCTGCTCCCTGGGAGGACAATAAAGGGGGGGGGGCAGCCATGTCTCTCCTCAGGCTCCTGACATTGCCCGAAATAGCCACAAGGACCGCCAGCCCCCACCCCCATGCCTTGGCTGCTGTAGCCCCTCTGTCCTTGGCATCCATTAGCCGCTGAAGGATAAAGAAAACAAAGGTATCCTGTTGGGAAGTGGATCATTTCTCTGGGACGGGAATCACCCCAACAAGCCCTCCTCTCCCTTCAGGTGGGGCTTTCTCCCTCCTCACCCACCCACCCCCCTTTGGCTTCCAGGGTTGGCTGCCTCGAGGCACGAGTGAGCGAGCCAGTCTGCACAAAGTCCTGACCTGCCTGCAGAGCAGCGCTGGGGAGGGGGGGAGGGGGGCATCCCCTCCACCTGGCCAAAGGTGCCATTGCCGCCCAAGGGGGCTTCCCATCCTCCGCTGTCTTTGGAAACGCTACGATAAAAGCGTTGGGGAGCAGAGGCGTTTTAGAAGCACCCTGTGCAAGGAATCAACAGGCCTTCGTTGGAATGCAGCGTCCCAGGGATGTCTTCTCTCCCAGCATGCTCCGGATCAGTGTGCCCAAAGTGGCGGGCGACAACTGGACCGTTTCCTTCCCACCCTTTCATCAAGAATAGTCTCCCTGAGCTAAGCCACCCCGGGGCTGGGCGTGGAGCGGGCTGCTGCATCCCCAGGGCAGGGTCAAGTCTTGCTGTTTGGAGTGCAGTGGTTAAGTGCACGGACCCTAATCCGGGAGAACCGGGTTCGATTCCCCACTCCTCCACTCGCAGCTGCTGGATGACCTTGGGCAAGCCGTAGTTCTGTCAGAGCAGTTTCTGTCAGAGCTTTCTCAACCCCACCTACCTCACAGAGTGTCTGTCATGGTGAGGGGGAGGGAAAGGAAAGGCGTTTGTAAGCCACTCTGAGACTCCAAGTGAAGGGCAAGAGGAATAAATCCAATCCCCTCTCCTGTCTCCTCCAAAGGGCCCCACAGGAAGGCTCAAAGGCGCTTCCAGACTGCCTACAATCAAAACCCCTGGGAAGGGAATGTGGTGCTTGGGCCGCTGAGGCAGTTTTTGCCCCCCGAGTCTGCCAAAATTGTGTGTGTGTGGGGGAGGATTATAGCCCAGGGTGCTGAGAACATGGCTGACTGTAATGCTCCGGGACAAAAAGGCGGCCGGGGGGGAAGGGGGGGGCCTGAACCTAGAAACCTGGGATCCAGGACCTGAAAAGGTCAGTCAAATAGAAAAGAGGGTCAAAAAGCTTAATATATATAGTATATAAAAAAGATACACGTATTTATTAACAAATAATTTTAAAAACATATAAGGGCCCAATCACACCTCATGTCCTTGTATTTATATTTTATATCTGTATGATTGTACTGTACTATTATATAAGCCAATATGTTCCTCGCCGTGTTTGACCTCTGAAGAAGGCCTCTGCAGGCCGAAACGCGTCAGGTCAAGTCCATTAAGCCCTGGTGTGTTAGATTCTGGTATTTCTACATGAGGTGTGATTGGGCCCTTATATGTTTTTTTTAATTCTTTGTTAATAAATACATGTATCTTTTTTATATACTATGTATATGAAGCTCTTTGGCCCTCTTTTCTATTTGACTAACTTTTTCAGCTTCTGGATGAACCTAAAAACCCCGATGAGGGGCTTGAGGAGAAACACCTTTTTAAATCCACCTTTGCACAGACACAGTTGATATGACACCAAGGGGGGGGGGGGATCAGTTGGGAGAGACCAAAGCCAGGGAAGCAGAGGAGGCAGCCACGCTGGGGGAGGGAGCCAGGCGGCAGGCCCCTTCCTTCCCTCCTCCCCGGTTATTTTTTTGAAAAGCTCCCTCTCTTAGGCCATGTTGCAGCAGTGACCTGATTGGGGTGTGTTGGGGGGTGGGGGGAGTGACAGGCAACGGGCAGCGGCCTGATGTATCTCCCCAGCCCCAGCCTTTCCGCAGGAGACCGCTGTGCATTCACCGCTCTGGCGGTGCCGCATGTCTGGAGGGCTTTCTGTTGCAGGGATCCTGGGGCAAAGACTTCCACTGCCGCAGACACGGCCAGAAGCACCGAGACATGCGACACACGTGGGAAACAAGGAGACCCCCGCCGGGAAGTAGGGCAAGGAGGACACATGTGTGGCTTGCTGCGTCTGCCCACGACGATTTCGGAGACACTTCAAAGGCTAGGGAACGTGCCGCTCTGTGAAATTAGCTAACATTATGACAACTGGAAGAAAAAAATTATATGGACAAAATTTGGGTCTGGTGGGAGACTTCTTTGATGTCCAGATTCCAATTTAACCCCCAGCTGAGTTCTGAGCGTCAAATGAAGCGTGGGTGTCGCAACCCCCCCCCCAAGCCAGCCCGCCAAGGAGGCGAGGCCACACCTTTCAACAAATTTCATTTTCCCCTGGATTCTGGAGCCTCTTTTCCACCTCCCTCAGCCAGCTGCACTGACGGCCATTTGGCATTTTGTTCATGAGCCACACGCAGACGCTGGGTCCCATAAATATGTATCACCTTCTCTACTGTCCACGGCCCATATTACATATTCATAACTGATGAGATTGTGAGGGGGGAAACAGCCACCCCAAAGCCCCTCGTCCTGTGTTGGTTTTTTTAAAGGGAGAAGAATGGGGGGGGTGTCCCCCAGCCCCTGCTGTCTGGAAGGGGAGAAGCCCCGCAAGGTCCCTCCTTCTACCTCCCAAGCCAAACCACAGAGAGGACGGACGGACGGCTGGTACAAAGCAAGCGGAGGCAGAAGAGAGAAGGATTAACAGAGTGAGTCACCCTCTGTGCCTCTGTAGGACTTCATGTCAGACGGAGCCTACATGTTGTGAACACCTTGCATCCCCCTGGAATCTACCAAATGCTTTGCCTGCCCCCTCCCCCCCAGAAAAGGCAGTCCCCGCTGTGGCCCGTATTTTTTTTTTTTTTTGCATTGAAAAATAACTTTGTCTTGGTCTATGACTGTAACGTGAGCCGAGAATCGGAATTCTTAAGGCTGTTATAAATGTTTAAACTATTAATAATAAATCTAGGTTGTTTAAAGAATATTTCCAAATATCATAAAATATTTAGGCCCAAGCCTCTTCCCGCACCATAAAAAGGTGAGATTTATCACAAAATGTTTGAGGGATAATCAGCCATTTTTGCTAATATATTTTAATATTTATACACCTGACAGACATGGAATATAAATGACGTGTCCCGATTTCCCAAAGTGTGCGGAATTTTACAATTAGCGGAAGGTGTGATGGCTTAGGGTCCCCGGAGCTGCAAACACCACTGGCTGAGATGGTAAATCTTACAGTCCAGAAGGACATTCAGGAATATTTCTGTTTGTGCCGTGTTTGTTGCCAGGGCCTGGCTGGCGTGCTGCAGGACGGAGGCTCCTTCCAAGACGCTTCCCGGCTCCAGGCTTCACAAAGGGAAGGGGGGGGGCTCCATTTCACCAAAAGCAATGGAGGCAGCTGGGAGTCAACGGGTATAGTGCAGGCAAAGCGGGCCGGGGTTTCTGGCCCTGTTGACTGTCTTCGGGGAATTTTTTAAAATTGAAAGCAAACGAAATAAACGTGGTGTTAAGTAGCCTGGCAAATTGTTCCTGCCTGCATCCCAAACATGTGTCCATCTTCTCACAAATAATGATGTACAGACCCAAGCACAGACAGCCCCCCCCCCCCCCGCCTTCCTTTCCACCCTTTCAGACAATGTCCAGCTGTTGAACTGGGGGGGGGGATTCAAAACATGTGATCTCATTGGGATCCTAAAGGCCAGCTTGGATTTTGTTTTGTTTTGTGTGCATCGTCTATTCAGACTATAACCTGCAGGCTCTGTGAGTGTGTGCGTCCGTGTGTATGTGTGCGCTGCATGTATAAAAATACAATTTTTTCCAACCACCCCCAGCAAATGGTTGCCACATTCCACGTTTCTCTGAATGATTCCTCCCCCCCCCCCCATTTATTTGTCAAGCGGTTGCTGCAGTTTTATGTTTCCAAAACCAGTCCTGGCCACTGAACCAGAATCTGCAGGCAGCTTGTGGAGGGAGAAGCCGACCCACAGATGCCTCCAACAGTCATGCAAAGGACAGCGGCCACGGAGACACCATGCTGGCAAGGGCCCACCCATGCCGCTGGGCACGTGGACTTCCTTGCTTTCTCGGCATCCAAAGGCCAAGGAAGGCCCTTGAATGAGGACCTGAACGCCTTTGCCTCTCTCCTGCCTATAAACACCACCATTTCCTCATCCATTGGACAGCTAAAGAACCATGTATTTGGACACGTTTCTAAAAACCCATTTGAATGGGGTTTTTTCCCCCCAAGCTGTAGAAGAAAAACCCATGGGGGGGGGGAGGCGGCTGTGTCAGGCATTGTTTTCCCGAGAGGACTTCTTCTACCCTCCCCCTCCAGGTCATCCTCCTTCAACCCTTCCTTTCCTCCCGGAGTCTCTGCTTGGGTTTTTCTCTCCAATGGACACAAAAACACATGCCGCCACCCCCCCCCTTCCAAAAAGAAGAAACTGCAGTGGTAATCAAAGGTTTCCAGTGACGGAATTAAATTTACTGGCGCTGAAATGGAGGGGAAACACGGCAAGAAAGCAAAACAGGAGAACTTTATTTTGTAATGATAAGTTTAAAAAACCAACAGGGAATGGGGGGGGGGGGCTGGATCGGCAGGGCGAATGTACAAATGGTTAATCTTCAGTTTCTCCCATCAGGGATGTCGGGGTAAGCATGTATGGCGCATCGAGCTCAACCAGATGAAAACGAGGAGGTGTTGCAGGCGTCAGTGGGGGGAGGGGGGTGCACCTCCTCAGCGCCTTGCTTTTCTCGAATCCCTCTGAATACATTTCACAATTCATCAGTTTTTGTCTTCCCTGCCACAAGTTGAGGACAATCAGACCAGACACCCATTAGATTTCTCATGCCATTTTTTTTCTTGTTCCTGACATGTTGGCAGGGAGGATGGCAATTCTGAAATCTTACCAAATGAGAAAAATGTCAGAAACTGAACTGACAGTTCGTGGTTACTATGGTGATAGGTGATGGGGTTTTTTTGAATAAAATAAGGCGCAGTTAATTCAAAAGGAATCGAGTTCAGTATTTTTAAGCCCATGTGATACCAAGGACAAACTGAATCCCAACACAGGAAAGCTCTGGCATTTCATCTAAAAGCCGAAGAAACCAATTTATGCTGGCCGTAATTAAGAGCAGCTAAACGTCTACTTGAAAGGGGGCTGGCGGGAAAGCTCGCATTTGGAGACAAATCCACCCCCCCAAGACAGAGAGAGAGAGAGAGAGAGAGAGAGAGAGAGAGAGAGAGCAGGCCCCCCGGAGGGAGTCGCAGGGCAGCAGCTCTGGAGGCGCATCTGGCCCTCGCTCCACTTGGGCCGCGGGTTTCCGGTTTTGACCCTCCGTGCGGACCTCCGTTTCCAAAAGGGATCCACGCGTGGCAGGTCGATTCCCCGGAGCAGGAAGCCTAGAGAGGGAAGCAGCCAGGGCAGAGAATTGGTGGGGACCCAAACAGGCCCACCTTGGGGTCAGCGTGGTCCCCCTGCCTGCTGCCCCTTCCAGCGGCTGGGAGCAGAAGTCAATGCGGCAGTGGGACAGAGCGGCAAGCCCAGGTGGAAACAAACATGGCGGCCGGGAACCCGAGGCCCCCGCCAGAAGTCAGGCGTGGCCAGGCCTCACAGCCCTGCCTGCCTGCCGACGGGCGCCAAAGCGAGTCTGCTGGCAGACGCAGGAGAACGCGGGCGTGCCTCGGAGCACCGTCCACCTCCAGAGCTCCAGTTCACCTCGAGGGCCACTTCAGAGAAGTGTCCGCTTAGAGACGGGAGGGGCCTCCACTGAGCTGCACTGTTAAGAACAACACACTGGACCTGCACAGGCCACGCTGTGGAAAACGTGCCGGGCGGCAGAGACAGGGGCGGGTCAAGGCTCACCGGTGCCCAAAGCCCTGACCCATCTTGGTGCCCCCCACCCTCCTTTCCACACTGACCCCCGGTCCATTTTAGTGGTTGACCCGACTCTGATCAGATCTGCAATGCAGGTTGCAGCCAGACAGAAATGTATTCATATGATGATAACACAATATACTGTACAAACCAAGCTTTTTCACCCTTTTCCCAACTTTGTGGTGCCCTCTTTGGCCCTGGTGCCCTAAGCACGTCCTTAGTCTGCTTCATAGTTAATTCACCCCTGGGCAGAAAGACACATACATCGTCCATCTTCCTTCCTTCCTTCCTTCCTTCCCTCCTTCAAAAAAAAAAGACCATTTGCATCTACAGGTAACTGGGAATTTAAAAAAATACCCCCCCCCCGCTAGGTTGGCCATATATTCCTCTGCAACATCAAATTTATGTTGGAAATGTAAACAGAACGTGGGCTCGTATTTTCACATGTGGTGTACTTGTGGTAAAGCACAAGATTTCTGGTTGATGATACAAAAAATACTACAAGAAATTACGTTAACTCCTATACCGATGAAGCCAGAAATGTTTCTCTTGAATATGATTCCAGAAAGATTTGGTTAAACAGATAAAACAATTTTGATACATAGCGTGACTGCCGCTAAAATTAGTTACGCGAAATACTGGAAATCAGAAAAAATCCCGGAAAGGGAAGAAATGATATATAAACTATTAAATGTGGTTGAAATGAACAAACGAACGTTATTTTTAAAAGGGAAAGATGAAAAATGTTTTGAGAATACTTGGTCAAAACTCTATAAATGGATACAAAACATCACCGTTATTCTGTATGAGGGAACATCAGTCCCTGGAGCAGATGAGGCTGAACAGATTTTTAAAAATGCCATCTGATACTATGTTGAACATCTAGAGCACTCTAGTCAATAATTGCTAAGAATGTTTTGGTATTGTGGGACTTATAAATATTTTTAAATTTGTTTTATATTGGCGTTTGCCACTTATAAGCCGCCCTGAGCCCGCACTGCGGGGAGGGCAGGGTATAAATGGAATTAAATAAATAAATAAATAAATAAATATTACTTGAATGTTTTTAATTTGGTACTACAAGCTTGACTGTGGGAAGCTCCTTTTATGAAGGAAATGTATATAAGCGAAATATAATTATGTATAAGGATAAAATAATTTTTAAAGTGTTTTAAAAAAATTTAAAACATATTTTCCAACACTTGACCAGCAAAATAATGATAATAACAATAAATAATAATAATAACAATAGCAGCAGCCCCCCCCCCCCCAAACTTAAGC
>NW_015176493.1:52825-59240 GCF_001447785.1 Gekko japonicus | reverse complement strand
GCCCCCCCCCCCAGGCTTGGCAGCTGCCCTCCCTCCCTCCCTCTGGCACGGGCTGAGCCCCACGCGGCCCCCTCTCTGCCGCTCCTGCCCTCCCTGGCTGCCCCAGCAGCCCCCAAAGGCCACCTCCGCCCAGCCCCCCCACCACCACCCCCGCAGGCTCTTTCTTTCGCCAAAGGCAGGGAGGGGACATGGGGGCAGGAACCTTTTCCCTCTTCATCCACAGAACAGGCGAGTCATGCAGCAGAGACGTAGGCTGGGAGCCGTCCACTTGGGTAGAGCCAGGGGTCATTTGGCAGAAAAAGAGGTGCAGGATCTCATTAGCATAACTCATTAGCATATGCCACACCCCCTGAAGTGTGTCAGAAGGCAACACTCACCACTCAGGCTCCACTGGACTGTTTGGGATTGCTAGCCATGGGGGTGGGGGTGGGACTGCAGATCTGTCCTTGCAGAGGAGGGAGAGCTTCTACCTGAATAAACCCTAGTCTTAAAGACTGTTTTGGGCGGGGGGGGGGGCTCTGCAACTTACCTGGCTGCTTCTTGCTCTGACTGAGGGCTGCTGGGAGCAGGGGGTGGGGCTTGTTGCATGTGCCCGCCCCCCCGGGCTCTTTACTGCCAGAGCTCCTCTCCTGTGCGCTCCTGCAGGAAATGACCCCTGGGTAGAGCAACAGACGTGACATGACCCCTCATGGACCCTTTCAAGGGAAATGCAATAAAAGCCCCCCCACACTCTTGTATGTTGCAGAGACTGAGGTGTTAAAAGGGGAAACACGGAAAGGCAAAAGAGCCCTTGTGTGGCTTCTCCTCTTGGCTGAGGGCATTCCCCTTCTGCTGGCCAGAGGCCTGGTCCCCCCCTCCAGGCTTGGCCCAGGGAGTGCTCAGCGGAGGCAGTGGGGTCATTTTAACCAAACCGGGGAAGTGCAGGATTCTGGCCCGGGGTGCAGAGGAGCCCTCCCTCAGCTCAGGTGTGTATGGGTGTGTATGTGTGTGGAGTCTATTTTTTGGCTCTTTCTTCCCTTTGTAGTTTGACACACACACCCCAAAGAGCATAACAGCCACATTCCAGTGCTCCCTCCCCTGGGAAGGCAACAGGTCCCTACTCATGACTAATGCTCCCTCTAAGCTGTGGAGTCTTGTGAGCAAAAATTCTACTTTGTGAGCTGCTGACATTCAAGTTGTGAGCGAGCTATTTGACTGCTGCATAAATCACTCTGCTCTGGAGCCCCATCCTTCCTGAGTGAAGCCAAAAGTGTGTGAGCCAGAGGCTACAAAACTGTGAGCTAGCTCACACTAACTCAGCTTAGAGGGAACACTGCTCATGACCCCCAGGAGGACCTCCAGTGCTGACCACCCGGTTTCCACACTGGGGCCGTCCATCTGTCCGTCCATTTGGGGAGAGGAAGCAAGGGGGAACCTGGGTAGGCCCATCTCAGGTGCCTCAAGCAATTCAGCCCCCCCCCCCCCCAACACCACTGAAGGAGTCCAGCATCTACTTAAACTCATGCCTAATTTGCATGGACTTTAGCCAGAATGTTTCTCTTAATTTAGTTGTGGTTTTTTTGTATTTTAAGTTTTGTATCTTAATTTAGTTTTGTTTTTATCTCGAGCCACTCTGAGAACACTGTGATGGAGGAGGCCCGGCTGCTAAGCCTGGAGCTCTCATACTGGAAGGGGGTGGTGGCCCTTGGCTCACATTTACGAACCGGCAATCTGGGATGAAAATCAAAGAAAAGAGAGAAGTGGGGGACGGCAGGCACAGGGGAGTCCCAGATTTTTGAAATATCAGGAAAAGACAGGATAGGAAAGAAGGGGAAAGGACAGAATATTGTACGGGGCCAGTTTTATAAATAATCTTTTCTCTAAACAGTGTGATTCCAAGGATATTTTAGCTTTTAACCCACAAATACAGTAGCAAACACTAGTATATATTTTAAAAGAGGCATTAGGAGAAACTTAGTCCTAAAGCTCAATGTCAAAGCTAAAAGGCGGGAGGGTTGTGACTCGGAAAGAGCCGCTCTATTTGTTGTGTTGGCTCAGAGAGACTCATTTGGTCACAGCAGAGATGCAAAAGCCCTGGTCAGCACATCTTTGCCACAGGTTTACGCACAAAGGCCACCCGGAGGAGGAGCATTCAATATGGTCTCGACAGAAAGACTGGGACTAGAATTGGGTTGTACTTTTTTGCCTAAACTATATCAGAAAAACTCTCATGGCTAACAAAATAAGAATGCCTGTAAACTCAACAGTGTGTCTCTTCGGTGATCCCTGCAAGGCCCAAAATAAATTGCGGGGTGCAGGCCTGGGAAGGGAGGGGGCACAGGAATGTCCCCCGACTGACTGTCAAGCAGAAGAGGGGCTGCTGGGGGTGAAGTAGCCAGAGGGAAGGGAGGCTGGGGGTGGGGAGTGGGGCAGATTATCCATGTGAAAGATTACGCTGCGTCTTCTACAAATCTGGCTCCTTTCTGAATTGCCCCACTGTAGGAACAAGTGTTAGACGGGACTGGGCGGCCACAGCTGTTACAATGCCTGAACCCCGCTTGGAGCCAGGCTTTCCTTCCACATGTTTGTGGCGCAGTTTCCATAGCGCCGTGATCCTTGGCAACGGTTTGGCTTCTCCAGGCCAAGCAGCATCAGCCCAAGGGCTGGGTTCAGCCCCCCGGCCCTCTGCAGACCACTGCTGACCAGAGACGGAGGAGGACCCTGCTGCCGTTCAACCCAGGGGCAGCCAGCCAGCACCTGCCCGGTCCGTCCAGTGCCCAGCCCAGATGCACCTGAGGAGCTGTGCCCTCAGCACCATCCCCAAGGAGTCTCTGACGCCGAGCTGAACCAAGAGCAAGCCGCCCTGTCCCACGATGGGGGGCAACCCTTTCTGAACACCCCCCCCGGGGGGGGGACTTGGAACACAGGAGCCTTGCCCTGTCAGGGCGTTGGGAGAGCAGAGAAGAGGCCCTGTCGAAAACAAGCTCGCTCGCTCTCCCTGCGGCTCCTGAAGGCACACGGATAGGCAGCTTCGGACTCCCCCCCCCGTGATGGGGAGGACTTGCCCCGTTTGGTTCAGAGACCCTCCAAAGGAGCCCTTTCGGCCGCTTTTCTGGATGGACCCGGCCGGCCGGGGGCTTCAGCTCTCCTCATCTTCTTAACAAGAAGCAGAAGTGCCCCCCCTCCCCTCCCGGCTCTCTCCCTCTGCTCACTGCAGAACAGAAGGCTGCTGGTGAGAGCAAGGGAAATCTGGAAAGAATTTGGGGAGGACTGGCCAACCCCCCCCCTTCATTTCCTTCAGATGTTTATAATCTAGCACCTTTCTGAAGACAAGGGGGGGGATCTTTCCCCCGCATTTGACTGAAGGGTGACATAGGGGGGTATTAAAACCTGATCAATGTAATTTCTCCCTCAGAAGTATTTGCACATCTGTGAAGTGCCGTAATGGACGGGTGGGGGTGGGCAACGGCCCTTTTATAAGGCTTTCATGATTACAACGCAAGCTGGAGAATTATTCAGAGTGGGGAGGGGGCCCTTGCTGAGTTGCAGCTGCCCCGGCCGGGCCGGGCTTCCCCGCTCCTCAGAGGGCTCAGAGCCCAGGGCGACCCCATCCTGCCGGCCCTCGGAGGGTCCACCGCGTCTCCATCCCGAAGGAAGGCAGCATTAGGGTCGCCCGCACCCAGCCTCCTCCTCCTCGCCCTCCCTGCGGCTGGGGGATGCGCTCTCTCCCTGGGAAGAAAGAGAAGCGAGTCAGGAATGCACACCCACGAAACACGCCTCATAAATTATATTGTATTTTATTATCTCAGGGCTTTGAGGGGGGAAAGGGGGCTCTGAAGGCAGGTTAAAACCCTTTAAAGTGAATTCTCCTGTTTGGCTAAAATTACTTTTGATTTAATATGATCCATCTGTAATCAGGACGTGGCACCCCTCCCTCCGCTTCTTCCCACCCCCCTCCGCCTTCGTGCCCCGAAAGTCAGGGGCTGGAGTGGGGGGGGCACGAAATGGTCCCAAGAGGAGAAAGGGGGGGAAATTAGCCCAGAGCCCAAGGAAGGGGCCCTGGGCTCCCTCCCCAAATCGCTCTCCATCCGAGGAAGAGCAAACTAACCTGCTCTCAACACAAGTGTTTGCAAGGGGGAACCACCGGGTGTGTGCCTGTGGCTTGGTCAGTCTTAATTTTATTGCTGCTTGCAGAACACTCAGCCTGCTCCGTCACCCCAAATTTCACAGGGCTCCCTCCGTGGCCCAAGAAGCTTCCCCCAGCTGCAGAATGGAAAGCCCCCCCCCCCCGCGTGCTTTTTGTTTCCACAAGCCGGCTTTTCAGGGTTTGCGGTTGCAGTTTAAAGGTTAGGAGTCGCACTCTCCCTCAGTGACACGCAGATTCACACACACAGCTAGCAAATATTTTAAAAATGCATGGGGGGGGGAATGCTGTCCTGAAAATGTACACTGTTATCAGCTAAATACCCTTTAAAATGCATTTCCAAAAAGGCATCAGTGGGCAGAGGGTGAATTAAAGCAGGCAAAAGATATTGTTCTGCCGCCTCAGACAGACGGACTTTAATAACACTTAACGGAATGATGCGCATTAACGATCTCAGAAACCACTTCTTATTCCTCATCCATCATGCGGAGGAGAAAATGAACCCTTCGACAGCTGTAGGAATTATTCCAGATCTTGTCAGTAATTCGCACCTTCGCTGCAGCGTTCTAACACAAATTTGTGTGTATGAGACACTGACCATTCATCTAAGGCGCTCCCCCCCACCCCCCGCATGCTGAGATTGTTTCATGGAGAAATGTCACAGAGGAAACACACCCTAAACCAAAGCAACAGACAGACAGAGAGATAAACAGGGAGGATGAGCCGTCTGATTGAAAGCAGCGCTGCAAAAAAATTATTCAGCAGCCCCGGGTCTCTGCAAGGATGGATCGCCCTCCTCTCCTCTCCTCGAAATCCCAAACCCATGGCACCAAAATGCTGTCCTCCAGGGTTATCCAGTTTGCATTCCTGTGATCAATTGACAAAGAATTTGGGAAGAACTCCCAGACAAGACCTGAATTGGCACTTAAGAAATGTTCCCTACAATTACACCAGTTTTCAACAATGTTGCCTTGAAATAAAATCCTCTGTCAGCAGGATATGGATGGTTCATAAATATATAAAATTAACACAGAATTTTGAAAATGCCCTCTGAGTACACTCTGCTTGATTTCTGTCCCTCCCCCATAAAGATCAAAGCTAGCAGGATGTTATGTTAGTGTATGATACATTGCGCCTGTGTCTCCGCTCAGAGTCACTTGCGCCAAAGAGAGACACTTGGGGTAGAAAATGGCCACCACTGAGAGAAAGAAAGGAACAATTGTCCAACCAAAGGATGGGCGCAACTCCTCTCCAGAAAGAAGGAAGCCAGTGGGCGTGAAATTCGGTCAGACAGGATGGGGCTCCGAACGCTCCCTGGTTCCGAGAGGAGGAGTTTGTTTCACTCGGACCAAAACCAGAGAGCAGGAATTGCCGGCGTGTTTGTAGCCAAAGGAAGACATTCTCCTTTCCCCCTCTTCCCCGTCTTGGGCTGCATCGCTGCACAGACCCTTTGCACAAGAAACATTAAACTGTGCTCAGTCCGACCCTGCCTGGCGTCCCACACGGCAACATCCCTTTGGTAGCCACAGGTCACAGACTTGGGCATCTCAGGTGCGCAAACCGGCCTGGATCTGGAGCTCTTGATGAACTCCTTCCAATTAGAAGTTCTGTCAAAATACTGGCCCTCCGGCAGTGGGGGAAAGGAACTTGCGAGGGAGGGAGGCCGTTTGATGCCGCGGCCTTCGCTCCCTCCTTTTTTGCTGCCCCCAAATTAGGCAAAAAGGTGCCGCATGGCTATCTTCCCAGGATACAAAAACAACCTGCAAGGTAGGCAACCTGCAGACGGAAGCCGGGCTTCTGTTTACTTCAAGTCTTTCTGCCAGGCAACTGGGACCTACAGATTAAAAACAATATAAATCACATTTTTAAAAAATATATCACACTATTCAAACTACTAGCAGAAACCTTATAAACTTCATCCATAAGAGACCCCCACCCCTGAAGCCCTGGGGGAATTGTGGACAGTGGAAGGGCCAGCGCCCTTATTGTCTCTGGTCTGAGTCTCATCATTCTGTTGGCGGCAGGGATGGGGGGCCTGAAAACCCTGCACCGGAGAAACCAGCAGGGAACGAACAGACACCCACCCCCCCCAACAGGGTTATCTGGGAGAGTGACTGGCCTCCATGGAATCTGTCCAGGGCGCCCCGTGGCCGCCGACGCTCTCCTCCGGAAGGAGCCCGCCAACCCTTTGCGCCCAGCCCCTCGGTCTGGTCCAGGTCCGTGGAAAGGGGGCAAGCGCCTGCCTGGAGCCCCTGCCCCTTCGGAAGGCGGGCCTGGCACCAGGAAGGGGGG